>NC_061828.1:21656693-21666693 GCF_019202785.1 Penaeus chinensis | reverse complement strand
TTCCAATTTCTTAAGGTATTTAGTCTTATCTCTCTCTCTCTCTCTCTCTCTCTCTCTCTCTCTCTCTCTCTCTCTCTCTCTCTCTCTCTCTCTCTCTCTCTCTCTCTCGTCTCTCTCTCTCCCCCTCTCCCTCTCCCTTTCCCCCCCTCCAAACCCACATCTTCTTCCTCCTCCTCCTCCTCCCCCTCCCCTCTTTCCTTTTCCCTACTCTTACTTCTAATCCTCCTCCCCGGCTTCCTCCCACCCTCCGCCACAAATTGACCCCCTCTTCGTCTCATTCCTTTTTTTCCTTCCCCTTCCTACCTCCTCCTTTTGTTTTCTTCTGCCTTCTTCCCTTCCCCATCCTTTCCTCCACCATCTCCGCTTCCGACCTTTAGCGTTGCCCTTAACGGCTTGCGGGGGTTTTATATGTCAGTTGGAGCTGACCAAAGGGTGCGTTTGGCATGAGACGGGGGAGGTGGAGGAGAAGGATAACAGGAGGAAGAGGGAAAAGGAGGAGAAGGATAAGAGGAAGAAGACAGAAAACGTAAAAAACGTAAGAGTAGGAAGAGCGAAAAAGAAGAAAAATGGGGGGGAAAGAAAAGAGAGAGAGAAGAAAAGGGATTGTTATTACTACTCGTCAGCCCAAAGAAGAGCTCGCGATGCCCGCCTGCAAGACCCAGAGAAATAATGGAAGACATAGCAAGGGATCGCAGGAGAAAAAGCTTCACCGTGGGAAAAAATAGGAAGAGAGAGAGAGCCGGAGAGACAACAAAGGAAGTCGGGAAATTGGTGATATAGAGTCTCCAAATGGAAACGAGACCCCTGTAAAAAATAGTTTTGGAAAAGTGGGGGAAAGAAAGTGTGCACCTGCTGTATTGATTTTCCTTGTGGTAATAACCCTGCGGTCTCAAACGCACCTTTACCCAGCTATGGCTTAGCTCCCTCCCCCGTCTTTCCTTCTCCCCTCCCCCTCCTCCCCAGCTCAAGACGGTCTCTTGGGGGGAGGGAGAGATGCCTGGGGGAGTGATAAATGACACAAGGGGAGAGACGGACGCTTTCATCCATTATACCCGACTTTCTCCTGCGTATTATAGAGATACTTACAAGTACATATTATTCTTAAGCGGTGTGATGGAGGAGATGGGTGAAGGCGATTGAGATAAAGAGGGATAAGCGGATATTGATAAGAAGAAATTGAGGCGGGAGAGGGAGACGGTTGCGAGGAGAAGAAGTGGAGAGATATAATAGATTTACAAGGAGAGTGGAGAAGAGAGAATGAGAATGGGAACGCTGGGAGGCTGCACCAATGTCAGCCATTATTTTGTTAATTGATATGAGAATTTAGACGTCGAGAGGCGAATTGTAAGGGATTTGAGAGAGAGGGAGAGAGAGAGATGAAAGCACAGGGAAGGAAAGATGGAAAGTGGAAGATGAAGGATGGAGAGAGAATCAGTGAGGGAGAAAAAAATGCAGATACGGCAGACCCACTCATGCACGCACACGCGTGTACAGAACAGAGGAAAGTGTTCCCATATTGCCATGTTTATCCGTAACTCCCGTCTGCGCACAGCAAAAAGACACAATAAAGGACCAGAAATATATCAGATGTCCTTAGATACCTCACAGAATTGAATCTGCTTTCAGGGATGGTGTTAGGGCGAGGTAAAAGTTCATATTGCTGAGTGTTATATTAATATTAAGAGCGGGAATCTGTGCCATTTACACTGTGGCTTACAGTGGTACTTCCTAATTATTTGGAACGTTTTGGAGAGACGGAGAGATCAGAAGGAGAGAGGGGGGAATGTATTGGATGGAAAATGAAGGGAGAGATTGAGAGGTAGGAAGGGCGCGAAATGAGGCTTTCACTTAAGACAAGGAGGGGAAAATCATCTCAGGGAAAAATGGAAGAGAAACAAGCCTCAAGAAGGATTCCAAATTAGGTTACAAGGAAAAATTAAAAACGATTAGACTCTCCGTCCAAGGTTGAAGGAGGAAATAAGGAGACGTATAGAATGAGGGAGGGATGTGGAAAGCAATGAAAATAAGAATAGTTCACGAATGGAGAGAGTGGAGATACCTCAAAAACACCTGGAAGCATGGGCGTGCGTGGCGTGAGAGAAGCTTAAATTAGGTGCAGGTACAACGACGTGGCGGGAAGACACACAGCGCCGTAACACGAGTTGGGAAGGGAAAGGGAGGAATACGGCGATGGGGAAAGGGATGGTGGAAGGAGGGGAGGAAGAGAAGGGTGAAGATGAGAAGGAGGAAGAGGGAGGAGGAGGAGAAAGATAAGCAGTAGGCATGCGAAGATGAGAGGGAAGAGAGAGAGAGAGAGACGCATTAGAGCACAAGACACCACCTTCGCGCACGACCTCTTTTGCGTAAGAACACGAGTCGTGAGCCCCTTTCCTTCCTCCCAGGCATTCCTACGGGAGGACACACTGGACTCCCCTCGGCCCACTCCTTCTCACCCTCACGACCCCCTAGGAGTGAGACGTGTTGGACCTCCGCCCCCGCCCCCCAACCACACACCTCCACGCCCCTCGGCTGGTCTGGAAGCCGTCGTAGTGGTAATAGTGTGCTTGATGTACGAGCTGTATTTACATTCAGTGCCAGGGAAGGGGGAGGTAGGGGAGGGGAGAGAAGGGGGAAGGGGGAGGGAGGGAAGAGGAGGAAGGGGAAGGAAGGAAACAGGACAGAAGACCATCACCGTAGCGAGAGGGAGGGGAAGCCTTCATTCTTCCCAACTCACTTCCTTTGCCAGTAGGATCCGAAGTGGAGTATTGAGGAGTATAAAATGGAAGATGTTAGTAGTGCTCAGTGTATTGATTCCCCCGCCGTTATTGCCACTGGAAATGGCATCTACTTTCTCCAGCTGATTCCAGGTAACGCTGGGAGATAAGAGAGGATGGGGGACGAGGAATGATGATGATAATGATAATAATACGAAGAAGAAGAAGAAGAGGAGGAGGAGGAGGAGGAGGAGGAGGAGGAGGAGGAGGAGGAGGAGGAGGAGGAGAAGGAGAAGGAGAAGGAGAAGGAGAAGGAGAAGGAGAAGAAGAAGAAGAAGAAGAAGAAGAAGAAGAAGAAGAAGAAGAAGAAGAAGAAAGAAGAAAGAAGAAAGAAGAAAGAAGAAAGAAGAAAGAAGAAAGAAGAAGGAGGAAGAGAAGGAAAAGGGAAAAGCAAAGAAGACGAAGACGAATATCAGAAGAGAGGCGGAGAAGGAAGAAGAGGAGGAAAAGAGGAATGCAAAACGGAAATACACCAAACAGTAAAAAGACCATATAATGAACCTAGAACAGTATATGCCATTGCAAAATGTAGACGTTATAAAGCAGGCTTTGGCAGTATCTTGCATAACGAAGTCAAAGAAGAGACGGATTGTTGATAAATAAATAAATAATAAGAATAAGAATCTAAAACCAAAAGTTTTAAACCGTTATAGGAGATACATCTAACTGACAAAAGAAAACACTGAGTGGCCGAAGTAAGGAGACTCGGTAGAGATAAATGAGTTGATAGGAATGATAAACGGGAAATATGATGGTAGAAGCACGCGGGAAAAGGGAGAGGTATACGAAGAAGGAGAGGAAAGAAAGAAATGCGACTGCTGCCCGATTTTTGAACCCTTTGTTGAGTATTGGCAGTGAATGCTTTTGCGTAGTGTTGATGGCGAGCATACACGACCAGCCCGCATATGTATTATTTGGAGCTAGTGTATGTGAGTGTTTTTATGTTACGCTTAACGAGTTTAAATTAATTTTCGGAGGGGGGGGGGGTCATTTGAGCGTACAGTGTCCATTTATCATTTTTATCCACATTTTGCTATGTGAAGTTAATTAAATTCTAAAACGTGATGTGAAAGCTTTTTGTGTGTCTGTGTCGTATAACAATTCCCCTTTTCTCCTCATCCTGTTTCCCCTCTCTGCAAACACAGAGGCCCGGTCCTGAATGTGCCCCCTATAGTATAAACACAATAGCACCTTCCGATAGCACGTAATATACTGCCTTATTTGAATAAAAGATAATCCTTTCTGTAACACGTAAACCTCACAACTGTAACAATAAACCCTTGCTGTAACAGGTAGTTCTCTCCGGTAACAAGCAAGGGGTAACCTCCCTCCCATTATACGGCCCCCATTTCAAAGAACGGAATCTCCCAAGACGCGTATTTCTTCACCGTAGCCCTGCGTTCCGCTTCCCTCGGGCTTTAATAGCCCAGTAGGAGACTACTCAGCGTGGACCTAAAAAGTTTTATTTCGATGCTCACCGGCCGCAGATACACTCCCACCCATGACGCTCAAGGTATTGTTAATCCCGCTGTTGCTGCCCTGAGGTCAGATGTTCGCGCTGTAACCAATTGGCATTGTACTCAAATTGCGCTCGCCGCCGCTCGCACTTTTAACCTTTGGTCGAAAATTGTTTTTGACATGAATTGTTATTCAGTAAATTCTGTTGTCAAAACCTTGCATCCACACTGATTAGTATTCTGCCAGAGTTGTAGCCAACAACTGTCGGTGCTCAACTATCAAAGGTGCACATTGCTCGTCAACCGCCTTGTGCGTTGCGCTGTACATTAACCATTTCGGGCCAGTGCCAATATATCAATATATATCTCTTGGTTGACGGAGGAGAGACCTGGTTAACGTAAAGTTTATTTAAGAGAAAGAACCCCAAAAAATGCATGTAGTTCCTGCCATAAAAGTCATACATCCCATTGCATGACGAGAGCCAGGTAGCGTTTAGATACGAGTTTCTTGTAAGTGGCACAGTGCGAGACTGCATGGCGCCAAGGGGCGTGGCCTGCACCGCCTCCCCCAAGTTCACGGCCAAAGAAATAAGGTTTCGTACCTCTTTCCCCGAAAGCGAAGGGGAAGGGACCACCGCTTTGCCACTACGCTTCCTCTCAGACAGCAATCAACATTAAAAGGCAGTTACTCTGGTTTATTACTTGAAGTCTCGACAACATACAACGCACTCACGCACACTCGCACTCGCACTCGCTCTCACACTCACTCTCACACGCACACGCACACGCACTCACACGCACACGCACAGATAGATAGATAGATAAAGATATAGAAGAGACAGACAAACGTACGTAGATACAGGCATACACATACACACTTAAGTTATGCACTGGGAATCGTGTTTACCTGATGTCACATCCTTACTGACCACATAGGAGTATGATTTCATCCCTCATAGAACGTAGCTATTGGCCGAGATTATCAAAATGTGATGAATATCAGTGATTGTCATCAGTTTTTGTGACTTGTGTTATCCGTCGCACGTGCCGCCGCCTGCCATTAACCCCGTCGCCTCCGCCTCCTTTTTCGCCGCGCCTGACGAGGGGTCGCTCGTTGCGCCAATGGCCCTCGCGCTCCGGCCGCTCACGGTGCCAAAAATCCTGAATTCTCATTTCTTACTATATTAGGCAGCCATTGTGACCCATTCCGGGCCCAGATTTTTCTAAACTGCCTCGGCGCTCATCTACGTTGGGGTCATGCTCTGGGATATACTGCGGGATTATCGCCTTTACTGCTAATGCTAACAGGGTGGTAGTTGCTGGAGAAGTAATTGTTCCGGGAGATAATAACTTTTTTATATTTTGTGCAACACACACACGCACACACACACACACACACACACACACACACACACACACACACACACACACACACACACACACACACACACACACACACACACACAGACACACACGCACACACACTTACTCACAGATTACAGCACTCTACGCTTGAAATTTGTGTGGAAATGAGAGCTAAATTAACGAAATTCATCGCTGTAACCTTACTGACCGCGTCCCTGCCCCAGGGATCGTCTCCGTCAGCGTCCACCTATACCTATACCCGAGATCTCACCCCGCGTCCAGTCAGTGTTCGCTCATCCTCTGCCCCTTTTTATTCGTGTTTTGGTTTCGCCCTCTGTTTCTGTGGGTCTTTTCGTGCTGTCACCCTCGCGGTACGGGCGTGTACGGATTAAATGCGTGCTGTGCAGGCAAGAGGCTGAACAGCAAAATGTGATCGGGTATATTAAATCTGCTTTCCTGTGCCTTAGAAGAAATACCCGCTTTCTTATTTTTATGTATATAATAACGATGTCTTATACAATATACATCCTGAAGCAAAGTTGCCCGAATAGTGCACAGTGAAAGTGATGGGGTAATGCAGTCCAACATGTTTAGCGAACTGTTTTAACAAAGCGATGTAAGAAAATTAAACGGCTAAGAAACAACATATATGCCGCCGGCATCCTTATCACCAACAGCAGTTAAAGCAACAGGAGCGTGAGCGGAAGCAAAAGGCAGAGGCGTTGTGGAAGCCGACGGCGAATATTTGGAGCGGCGCTCATCCCCTCGCCGCGCGCCTCGGCCGCGGGCTGGATGCAGGCGCGTCTCGCGGGGGAGCGCTATTGTCTTGCAGGTGTTATTTTTACATCTCGGCTTTGAATGAATGTCGCGGCGCTTGTGGCTGCGGCGCGGAAGTATTGACGGCCACTCGAGCCGGCGGCGCCGCTTGAGAGTTCGCAACTCCCGACCAGAGAGAGCTCACAAAGTCTTTAAGAATTAGCATTTTCCTTCGGCTTTCTTTTATGAATGTTATGTTTGGTGCGCGGGGACGAGGCTGTTGCATAGCACGGGGGCCGAGGTCGCTTTGGGGAAGAAAGCGCCGGAAACCTTCATCCTACTGTTGATGGAAGGCTTAATGACGCCAGCCTTTGTGTATGGGATCCTCCACCTGTCACTTACCCTTGGAGAGGAATTTCTTCTATTCATTACCTTCTGTTCTCTCTCTCTTCGCTTCTCCCCGCCCTTTTCTCTTCCTCCGTAGTCTCATTCTGCAGTCCTCATTTATTACGCCCTTATTAATTCGTCCTCACACTTCTGCTTTCCGCCCCTTTCCTCTTTCATAAATTTCGAGATTCCTTCTCTCCACCTTCTCTCTGATCCTCACTCGCTTTCTACGTTGCTCTCTCTCTCTCTCTCTCTCTCTCTCTCTCTCTCTCTCTCTCTCTCTCTCTCTCTCTCTCTCTCTCTCTCTCTGTCTCTCTCTCTCTCTCTCTCTCTCTCTCTCTCTCTCTCTCTCTCTCTCTCTCTCTCTCTCTCTCTCTCTCTCTCTCTCTCTCTCTCTCTCTCTCTCTCTCTCTCTCTCTCTCTCTCTCTCTCTCTCTCTCTCTCTCTCTCTCTCTCTCTCTCTCTCTCTGTCTCTCTCTCTCTCTGTCTCTCTCTCTCTCTGTCTCTCTCTCTCTCTCTCTCTCTCTCTCTCTCTCTCTCTCTCTCTCTCTCTCTCTCTCTCTCTCTCTCTCTCTCTCTCTCTCTCTCTCTCTCTCTCTCCATATATATATATATATATATATATATATATATATATATAATCTATCCATCTAAATATATTTATAAATGTTCGATAAGTATTCAGTATATCAATCTTTTCCCCTACGTCCCTCTCCGTGTGATACATAATTGAGCCGAGCGTTTGTCAAAGTGTTTGAGCAAGTAATTGAACACTCATTCCGTATATTTGCTTATTACTGCTTAATATTCTCAGGAATCGAGGGGTGGTGTCCTAGACTGAGTATGTGTATCCATACATACATAAGAAAGTGACATACATGCATACGTTGATATATACGTTTATGCATACATACATACTTACAAAACATGCACACACACACACACACACACACACACACACACACACACACACACACACACACACACACACACACACACACGTGTGTGTGTGTGTGTGTGTGTGTGTGTGTGTGTGTATATGTATGTATGTATGTATGTATGTATGTATGTATGTATGTATGTATGTATGTATGTGTGTGTATGTATGTATTTATGCATGTGTATGTATATATATGTATATGTATATATACATATATATATGTATATGCGTTTATTCAAGCACTATGCAACCTCTCTTTGGGAGTGCATCCTGCAAGGCAATGGTGCACTGTTAAAACTGGAATCTCAAAAGGAGACTGCCTGGCGTATTCACATATGCACCGAAGCATTGTACGTATTAGTTAAAATATGTAATATTTTTGCGTTCATCGCAAGTTTCTTATGGCCCCTACTTTCCCCCCGCAGCCCCCCCGTACCACTCCCGCCACAAGGTGCAGGCCACCAACTGGAGCTACGCCACGACCAATGAGGAAGACGACTCCCGTGGAACCGAGCGCTACGTGGACCTCAGTGTTCCTCCTCCCTACAAGCCTCCTCCAGAAGGTTATAAGGTGAGTGCTGAAATATCCTTGCATTATTCAGAATCCTCTCCAACGCTGAAGTGAAATCGAAATTTCACGAAAAAATGGCAGCGATGAAATTTGTTTTGCAGGCAACGTGGGTTGTATTTCCGGCGCGAGGTGCTGGAGTCGAGGTCTCATTCTTGCGCCGAACCTTGCTTCATTCACGCATTCATATGTCTCCGGCTTGTAATGACCCGGCCGTCATTAACATGTAGTGAATGTGGATTTCGCCTTAGATAAACACAAAAGAAGTAAATGAGAGGGAAAAAAGCACCGAAAACAAAACAAAAGCCCTGGGAAATTTACGTTTGCACGGACTGTCATGTTAACGATACGGCGATAATGACGCCAATTATGTGTAGAAGTTGTGGAGTGATATTTCTCGCGTAGGCCGTTACGCGAGCTTCGGAGAGAATCCTAATGACCTTGAGGTACGCATGGGAACCCTCATTAAATCACTAGGACGATGGCAGTTAATTAAGCGGGAGCTAGTTACTGTATTTAGGGATTCTTACTTCTGTTGATGAATGGTTGCCGGGGAGGGAGAAGGATGCGGCGTAATTGGGAGGCAGCGCTAGAGCGAAAATTCTTCTTCGTTAAAGGTAAAGGAGAATGTGATAAAGAGTTGAAGTTTTTCGAAATAGAGGGTTGGATTGGGGAAAATAGCCAAGAGGGAGAGGAAGCGGAAAGCTAAAAGGTAGAAGGTAAGAGGGAGGGAAAAAGGGGAAATAAATACTCAGGGATAGTTATAGCTTAGTGGAGGTCTGGGGGAATGGGGGAGAGTTCCAAAAGCAGGTCGATAAAGAAAGCAAAACAGGGACGCAGAGAAGGATAGAATGGCGAAAAACACACAAGATGATGAAGACAAAATATGGCTTTATGTATAATTACTCTTTAGAGATGAAAGACGTGCATCCCAGCGGTAGATATGAACCTGTAAATCGATCTTTTTATTTTCACCTTCCAATTTCTCTTCATGCAAGCATCATTCACACATGCAAAGCAATGGACCTCGATAAGACTGATAAGAAACAGGTAGCTAGTCAGTAGAGAGGGAAGAAGAGGTCGCTTCACGTGGTGGAGACGTTGCCTGGGACAACGAGGTGTAGATGGCCGGGAAACCTCTTTATTTCTCGCTTTTATTCATTTCAGCCGATATTTGCGATAAGCTTAAAGGTGTGTAGAGTTTGATTCATTTAGGTATGTTTGTTGATGTAATTATTATTTATAACTAGCTTTTTTAGTTTTAGAATTATGTTAAATTCAACGAAATTTAGTAAGGTTAGTTACTATCGAGAAAATAGTAAAGCTTAAAACAATTAAATTTTCCACCTTACATTGCTTTGTGTTTATTTACATGAGGTTTATTACTATTGAAAATTTTCCCCCATTTAGCGCCACTTAATAGTTAATGGAGACTGTCATTCCGCAGGTCCCCAACGGCCACCTACCCGGCCTGGACATGGACGAGACGGGAGTGTATGTCAACAGTCGCCGCCAGAATATTCTTGACTCCAACATGAACAAAACGTAAGTGTGTCGCGGCGCCGAGTGGGCCTGGGTTCTTGGTCATATGCGTTCTGTACATCTCTTTGTCGACGTTGAAAATAGGCAAAGGCTGTTTTGACTGGATAATTAATATATACAAAATAAACGCATGATCAGGAAACGTTTTATTCTTCTTAGAGGGAGAATGGTTTAGTATTTCTTGTCGAAACTCCACGGAATCTTACGACCG
>NC_061828.1:21641693-21651693 GCF_019202785.1 Penaeus chinensis | reverse complement strand
CTGAAGAAGCGCTTCGAATATTTATTCTAGTATTTCCCTTGACTTTTCGAGACTGCGAGGACCAATTCCTTTGATAGATGACACGGAAATAGCTTCCCTTTATATCGCGAGGATTTTATAACCAGGGTGAATATACAAATTACTTGCTCTTAATGAGTCGGGGCTGAGAATAACTTTTTCAGTTAATGAATATGTGTAATTAACATTCCATGTAAAAAAAAATATTTTTATTGTAAACAAAGTTCTCTTGAAGTGTCAGACTGTTCAATCTCGCTTTGATACTGAAAGCGAGACTCTGCCTTTAAGAATCAAGTCAAAGGGTTCCTGTCTGTGAAGTTGGATGAATCGTTCCTTACGTTCCTTCTTACGCCCACACTTCGGTGATACCAGAGGGATTGGAATTTTCCCCTTTGTAACATTCCAGCTTTTCAGTTCCAATTTTCTTCGCTTGTTTATGCAGACGGTTCCGTTTCTGTATGGAGCATAAACGTTCTTATGGATGCCTTCCGATGGCTCGGTGCATAATGAACACGTGTGAGTGATTAATGGGAAAATAAATGTAGCATTTGACGTGGAAAGACAGCTCCTCTCCAGCGTTCAATGTATGAGCTTTACGATTCTAATAAATGCATTCTCCATTTCGAAACTTCAAATACGCAGTCATTCTTGAAAATTGCCCCATAACGTAATTGGAAGCACGACAAGAGCTGCCCCGCAACCCCCCTCGTTCGCGCCCGCATGAGCCGGGAGGTCATGGCCGCATCTCCCACCTCCTCCTCCTCCTCCTCCTCCTCCTCCTGCGCCGCCACCAACAGGTGCAGGATCGCACCCGCGTTCCTGCTGGCTCTGTAGATTGATCCTCTGCTGTAGTCCTGCCGCGGGTATCATGGTGATGGTGATACAGCCAGTGTGGCATCATATATATTCACTCGCTGCGCATCACCACACCGTCAGGCGCATGAACTGAAGGCTTTTTCTTTGTGGGCGAGTATTATGTGCATGACACGAGTCGCTCAGTTGTGGAAACTGAGAGAGCAGGTGAGGCTGAGTTCGTCTTGTGAATGCTGTCTGGTGACACTGAGACCGCCGCTTGACTGGCCAGGAGACAGAACCCGAGCGGAAGGACCCGGGAGCACAGGAACCGCTCCCGAGATTAGGTCCAAAGCACAGCTTGACAGGTTGTCCTTGTGACATTAGGAGCTGCAGTGCACCATTCAGGTTCAATATAAGAAACAGGAATTATAGTTTAGTGTAGTGTGATAGGCTGTACCTAATTAATACATTGCCACGAACGCACCCCCTCACATTTACACACCTACACACCTACACACCTACACACACACACACACACACACACACACACACACACACACACACACACACACACACACACACACACACACACACACACACACACACACCTACACACCTACACACACACACACACACACACACACACACACACACACACACACACACACACACACACACACACACACACCTACACACCTACACACACACACACACACACACACACACACACACACACACACACACACACACACACACACCTACACACCTACACACACACACACACACACACACACACACACACACACACACACACACACACACACACACACACACACACACACACCTACACACACACACACACACACACACACACACACACACACACACACACACACACACACACACACACACACACACACACACACACACACACACACACACACACACACACACACACACACACACACACACACACACACACACACACACACACCTACACACACACACACACACACACACACACACACACACACACACACACACACACACACACACACACACACACACACACACACACACACACACACACACACACACACACACACACACACACACACACACACACACACACACACCTACACACACACACACACACACACACACACACACACACACACACACCTACACACCTACACACCTACACACACACACACACACACACACACACACACACACACACACACACACACACACACACACACACACACATACACACACACACACACACACACACACACACACACACACACACACACACACACACACACACACACACACACACACACACACACACACACACACACACACACACCTACACACCTACACACCTACACACACACACACACACACACACACACACACACACACACACACACACACACACACACACACACACACACACACACACACCTACACACACACCACACACACACACCTACACACACACACACACACACACACACCTACACACACACACCTACACACACACACCTACACACACACACCTACACACACACACACGCACACACACACACACACACACACACACACACACACACACACACACACCTACACACACACACACCTACACACACACACACACACACCTACACACACACACACCTACACACACACTACACACACACCTACACACACCTACATACACCTACACACACCTACACACACCTACACACACTTACACACACTTACACACACCTACACACACTTACACACACCTACACACACTTACACACACCTACACACACCTATACATACACACCTACACACCTACACACACACCTACACACACACCTACACACACACCTACACACCTACACACACACCTACACACCTACACACATACCTACACACCTACACACACACCTACACACACTACACACACCTACACACACACACCTACACACACACCCACCTACACACCCACCTACACACCCACACACACACCTACACACACACACACACACACACACACACACACACACACACACACACACACACATTCACTCACTTAATCGCTCACTTACTCGCACTCACTCTTACACACACACACACACACACACACACACACACTCACTCATTCATTCACTCATTCACTCACTTGCACTCACTCCTCACTCAATCACTCACACTCTCACTCACACTCACACTCTCACTCACACTCACACTCACACTCTCACTCTCACTCTCACTCTCACTCTCACTCTCACTCTTACTCACTCACCCACCCACTCACACACACTCACTCACTCACTCACTCACTCACTCACTCACTCACTCATTGATTCACACACACACACACACACACACACACACACACACACACACACACACACACACACACACACACACACCAAATACATAGACCTATACATATACATATACGAAAACTACGAAGGTAAAGTATTGTAGATACCACAGCGGAATGCCAAGACAATAGTTTTTGGTCGTGAATGATACCTGCCGTCATGCACTTCAGGTATGTAACACAGAGAAAACTAACCTTTGCTGTAAGTAAAGTAATGACCGTTTGAATAACGTGTTCCATAATCTGGCTACAAGTAGTGATCAGTGCATGAAGACTAACACGAACGCTAGACTAACATAGGCTGACACGTCGCCCTGAGCCAGGCTTGCCTCACCCCCCCTCCAGCATGCTCACACCTCACCCCCGCCACCACCAACCCTCTGAATCCACACTTTAGACTAAAACCATCCGCAGAAAGTCAAACAAAGATGTATAGCTCATTTGTTTGATTGTTTTTGCAGCTCACGTGATAGATACACAGGTGCGTTTAGCCACAGCCATCAAGACTCCCGTAAACATGAGTAAATAACATATTAAAAGAAATCACCTTCATTTTTAAATTAAGCACTTCTATCAACGGAATGGAAGCTAAACTAAAGATACGGTGTAGCTACGACCTAAGACTAATCATTAGAGTTAAATAAGGGTAGTCGTAGTCGCTAGTCGTTCCTTTGTTGAGGTTGTTGACGGTGTGACGCAGGTAATCAAGCGCGTGGCCGAGTTGCAGCAGCTGGTGGAGGACGCTGAGAACTACCTGAGTGACGCGGACGGCGAAATCACGGACGTGGAGAGTGTCCGATCAGACCAGTACGGCAGACTCAAGCACTCTGACTCACTCCTACTTCTGACTCAGGTGGGTCACGCACCCTCCTCACTCGCGCTGTCCCTTAACTGCCATTTATGAAGTCTGATCTATTACGCCATATTATGCTGTTTGTTAAGCGTCCTAGAATCTTAGGTAGCCTTGTATTTAATGAGCAATAAAACAATATAAACTTGCATCATATCTTTAGGCCATAGATATTTAGATTGTTCACCTAATATGCATGAACTGACAACGTGTTATAAACAATTAATCCTTATCAGCAGTTGCAGTACACACATTTAAATGATGCTTCTCTCTCCCGCAGGGTCAGAAGCTGTTGCCAAATAACGAGGTAGTGGAAAGTGAGGAGCGCTCGGGCAGTGACACCGACTCGCAGTCCACGCCCACGCAGAGCCCAGCGCATCGTCCTGGTGAGTACCCGTTCTTCCCGTGGAACTCTTTGACAATGCCATTGCACTTCCCATTGAGGCCCCAGCCGCCAAACAGAAACCAATAACGCCTCGCCTCTCCCTCTTTGAGCAGCCAAGCCACCGCAACGTCCCTCTTCAGTTCTCAAGCCAAGCGGGTCATCGTTCGGCCTGCACTCCCCAGACAATCTGCCCCTCACCCTCCAGAACCGCGAGGACGACATCAAGGCCCTCATCAAGCAGCTGGAGGACAATTCGGGCCTGCCTTACACCTTCGCCGAGGGCACGCTCTACCTAGACCCAGATATCATCGACCTCACAATGATCCCTCCGCCCATCACCCCGGACGAGGTACGCCCGCAGGCATATGTGAGTCGATGCAGCCGAGGTTTCAGATTACTTGCACCTTACGTGCTTAAAATGCTAATTCATATCAAGGAGGACTATAAAACATTATCTAAAAGTATGCCTTTCTGTATACAATACCATGGTTGCAAATACTCTAGATGTGTGTTCCGTATTTTACCTATACTTTGGGGTACTCCTCCAGGACGGTGCCAAAGTGTTCCCTCCGCAGCTGAGCACTCCGCCCACGCCCTTCGCTGACAGGGAGACGCTGGAGAAGGAACTCAAAGCCCTGGAGCAGGATCTCGGAGACCTCAGGTCGCTCACCAATCCAAGCTGGCTTGATCACGATGCGAACGCGAGCTACGCTGATTCCACAACTACAGGTAAAGTAATTGCCTTTACATACCGGACTGTATTATGCTTTTCTACATGATCATGTTTGAATGTTAGAAAGAGAGAGAGAGACAGAGACAGATATAGAGATAGAGATAGAGACAGAGACGGGGTTTCAGGCAGGGAAAGAGAAATGAATAAAGACTGATGTAATACTCAAAGTAGTGCATTGTTTATCCATAGTTTATTCACGGAGTTTATAGTTCATGTCTTGAATTATTAGGCAAACTTTCAGTTACTGTAAAAATATTGTATACGGTTTAGTCGATACCAAGTAACGGTCGAGGTATAAATCATATATTCTCCGAATATCTTCATCAAATGATCAATGGTAGCTTATTACCTCAATATGAGGGTGAAAGGAGTCAAGTTGGGAAAGAGAAAAGACGTGCACTAAAGCCCAGATCGAGTTGGACACAACATAGGGTTGCAGTAACGAATTTTAGGAATCTTCGATTGAACAGTTTAGTTCGGTATATGTATTTTTGATTATATCCAAATCTTGATCGCTGAACCAACTGCTAGTACGAGGAGGAGGGCAGGGGGAAAGGTTGGGCTGAGGACGGGGGCGACTTGTTGCCTGTCCCTCTTACCCTTCTGTTCAGGGTAGAAGAGGGTGGATGTGGGAGAGACCCTTGAGTAGATGCCAGTGCGCATAGAAGTGTAACACAGTGTAAGTTGTCGCTCTTTCCACCGTGATTAAGTGTAAACGGGCGTCTTCCAGCAGGCGCCAGCGACACCGAAGACAGCATGTCCCTCAGCAGCCTCAACACCAGCTTGGTCTCCAACGACTCGGTGTTTTCCCGTGCCGGCGGCGTCAGCGGCAGCGGGGGAGGCCAGGTGCTGGGGAGGAGCCCCAACTTCACGCTCGCCGCCCTTCGTCAGCTGGGCATCCACCTGGAGGAAGGGGAGGACATCGACTCCTTCATCGCCAACCTCACGATCCCACCGCCTCCCGAGGGATCCGTGGTACGATGCCCTTCGCAGTGGCTTTGTAATTTGGCTTCATATGCTCGCGCCTTGTGCTGCGGATTCATGAAATATGCCATGTGGTCGTTTTGTACGAAAGGCTTATCCTTTTTCTGTCCCGCAGGATCTTCAGACTTACGCCGAAAGCCGCAAGATTGGCAACGAGTGCGACTTCTCGGCTTTCATCATCCCTCCCCCGCCGTCCTCAGACAACAAGGACAACCGGTCATCCGATATTATACGGAGACTGTACGAAGCCAAAGAAGGAATAAGTCGGGTGAGTCGTTGGATTTGTTTGCGGAGGTGGACGGGTTGACTGTGTGTGTCCACACGCACACGCACACGCACACGCACAAGCACACGCACACGCACACGCACACGCACACACACACACACACACACACACACACACACACACACACACACACACACACACACACACACACACACACACACGCATGCACGCGCACGCACACGCACACGCACGCGCACGCACACGCACACGCACACGCACACGCACACGCACACGCACACGCACACACACACACACACACACACACACACACACACACACACACACACACACACACACACACACACACACAGATCTATATATATACAAGGCCACGGTCGCGAGGGTCTCCTGGGGGTCGCCGGAGGATCTAAAACTCAGTCAGTCAGAGAATCCACAACTGGATATGCAAGTAAAAGTTTGTGTTATAACACTTGTTTTCTTTTCCGTTTCAAATGGATTGAGATTCATTTTATTAGTAATATAAACCTATATAAATATAATAACGTAAGCTCATAAACATTTGCAAGTATAACTAACATGAAAATAGTTGGATTTATTCTTACATGTTCACACATTTAGGATAGCTAGTCCAGGTTAAGACAGCATTAATGATCAAAAACAAAAAAGGTTGGAAAACTCTGTTGTACATATACTTATTGTTTTTTTACGATTTTCCGTAGATGGTGGGCGACGAGGGCTCCCACAGCGACACCGAAGGAGGCGAGAAGGACCTGGAAATTGGCGAGGTCCGAGTGAGCTCCGAAACGATGGCCAAGCGGGCCATAGTTGGCAAGGTGGCGTCCCTGCAGCGGCGCTTTGAAGTTCCTCCCAAAGCAGCTGGCCATGCTAGTCCCCCCAATTCGAGTGCCTCCATAGACAATCGTCAGTTGTTACTCAAACTTAGCAAAGACAAGTCAAGCTCTCCTAGCGACTCTTCCGGATATGATAGTCTCAGATCTAATAATTCGAATGTAGCGTATGAGCTAGACGCCAAATTGGCACAGGCCTTAGAGGAAAATGATAAGATGTTCAAAAGCTTCGACACACTCAAGAGAAAACAGATGGCGAACACAGCTGCCTCCGCCTCCAGCCCTCAGGACAGCGGCAGCGAGAGCAGCAGCGAGAAGCTTCCCTCAGTCATGTCGAGAGTTCGGACCTTCAATACGGGGTCGCCGTGGGGTACGTCCTCGCTCCAGCGGCCGTCAACACTCCAGCGGCAGATGACGGTGCCGGCCGGCAAGGCAGAGGCGAAGGACGAAGATCCCCCGCCGCCCCCACCGCGCACTCCGGTTACGCGCACGGGCACGCTGACCAGTCCAAGGAAGAATGCTCCTTCGCCCCCCTCCAAGATCCAGAGAAGTATCTCCATGAGTACAGGGAACCTTGTCAAGTCAGCCTCGCAAGGTGATATCATGAGTCAGTCGGGTTCGAGTACCATCCACAAGTCCCCCACAAAGAGCACCAAGTCCTCTGCCTCCAGCGAGGATCTCAGCCAAGCCAAAACCTCCCCCGGGTCTCCCTCCAAGCAAAGTGTCGCTTCCAGTAATGATTCCCTTACGTCATCCTCAAGCATAGTGACAGTCAAGTCAGCCTCACTGAAGAGCTTGGAGACTGACGAAGACCCCCCGGAGCTGCCGCCAAGAAATGGCACCAAAGCTGCCATGAAACCTCCGCTTCCTCGCAGTTCCTCACAGGTAGGGTCCTCACCGGTGCTTTGGAAGCGGGAATACGGTCAGATTTGTGGAAGAAATTGGCATTTAATTTACACTTGAATCAGATGCATTTTGGTCACCACCGACTTTAAACAGGCATATTAACAACTGATATGTGGTTCTATACATATATTTGTCATGTATATACACTGAAAACATTTGACAGACAGGTTTGCATTTTGCTTGACACATCATCTAAGATCGAAAAGATTAACCAATCATGTCTAAAGTTGCAGATACTCGTGTATATATATATATATATATATATATATATATATATATATAGATAGATAGATATAGATATGTATCATTAACAGTTTTAGTCAAGACACACTTTTAGTATTACATTTTTATAACACCAGGCTGTTATTTAGACAGTATGTCAAGTGTGGAAGATACATCATGGTACTAACAGAGATCTTTATATTTCTCCTTTTGGTGGCATAGTGATGAGTATTCATGGTATGCGGAAATTGTGGTACATGTAGTAGAGTTGAGATGGACATACAGATTGGTGGCATAATATACACATTTTTGTATTCACATGTAATTCATATATTTTCTTATAAATTCATTTACTATTAGCAATAATTAAATTTTTTTTTTTGTGTGTGTTTTAATGCTGAATGAATAGGTCATATATATATATATTGTAATATGTCTCTAATTTCAGGATAACGTGAAAGTAGCTCTGCATAACAAGGGTATCCGGTCGCCGTCGCCAGTGCGGAAGACATTAAGGAGTCCTTCCCCAGACAACAATGAACGGCCGCCTTCGGTGCCTTCCAGACTTCGCAAGCCACAGCTCAGCCCTTCCAGCTCTCCAACCAATAGCATCCCCGGCACGCATCGCCCCAGCACGTCGGGGAAACTGGCTGCTCCCTCACCTCCCACACTCAGCAAAGCTCCAGCAGTTTCTCCCACATCTCCGCGAGGAGGCTCGAGCTCACCACTAAAGAGTAGTCCAAAGACAAGCCGCAAGTCCCCTGCTGCAGAGGAGCAGAAGCCACTGCTCCCAGCCAAGACTAGTCAGTCGCCTGCCCGGAGAGCCCCAGCTTCTCCGCCGGCAACCAACGGTGTTCGGAGTCCTGCGCGGTCTACCGGGAAGGCTTCCACGACCTCCAGACTGCCCAGACCCGACACCACAAGCGTAGCCTTGAAAAACAGCATGAACCAAGAGACGGCTCCCCTCCAGACCTCTTCCCCCAAGATGTCGCCCAAGGCCAAGATGGTCAACGGCAAGACGCCGACCAACACTGACTTGGACGATTCGCTCGATTCCGGTAGCTTTGACCAGGACTCGCTAGAGGAAGCAGAGGATGTGGAGATGATGCCCCCAGCATCTCGTGATGCCTTCCGCCGCCTTTCATTGTTGGTTAGTTCGTCTCTCAAGTCCTTAACGGAGATGGCAGCAGCATGCACAGAAGCACAGCGGTCTGGCGGCACGGCCACCCAGGACGAGACCAAATTCCAAGAGGCAAGAGACGCCCTCACCAGTGAGTCTCGGCAGTTCGTGACTGCCTCCAAGTTGTTTGTCAAGTCAGCCACTGAATCCGAAGACACGTTACTTCAGTGTTTATCCAACTGCATGACGTTACTGCAGCGCATGGTGGACGTAACCCGCCAGGTCGTGCACCACACCACGACTCCTCTCCAAACGCAAAACGTCGTCGTCAAGGTGCGGGACGTAGCTACCACTTACCAGTCGACCGTGCGAGCGGCGCTGTCAGCGGCAGGGCGAGGCATGGACCATCCTTCCATGAACACGCTCATGACGCAGGCCACCAATCTGGCCGGCGTCCTCACCGCTCTCATGCGCACACTCAGAGTGTTCAGTCCGTGAGATCTCTC
>NC_061828.1:21629193-21631693 GCF_019202785.1 Penaeus chinensis | reverse complement strand
CAGATCATAGAAACTGTGTATAAACTTCACGGAAAAACAGACAAAAACGATGAACCAAAGGACAAGAAGAAAGATAAAGAGGAAAAGACTCAAGAGAAGCAGGGAGATGGAAAAGAAAAAACACAAGAGGATGAAAAGGAAGAAAAGCAAGGAGACCAGAAAGAGAAAGCTGAAGAAGTTTCCCAAGTGGAAAATGCTACTCCCGACGACGCCGCTGCGGAAAGTGACGGGCGAATGACGAACGCAATCTACGACATGTTAGACAATGAAGAGAATCGAGCCGAAGAAGAAGACGGAGCTGATGGCGAGACCACCGGCGATAATGAAAATGCTGTTGGCGAGGAAGAAGAAGGGGCGGACGCAGGCGACCAGGAGGAAAGATTTGAAGTAGTGTATCCTGCGGAGGGCTTCCACACAGCCGCGGTGGACACGGTGGAGCCAAAGCTAAGTCAGTTAAACTCTTTCGCACCTCCAGAGGCGGATATGGACTCAAGCACTCCGCTGTAGTCCGACGGAAGAGCTCACGTTTTATATGTTTACAAAATGAGAAACTGCTGGTCAAGTGTTTTAGAAGTGCAAGTGTTTGGAATATATCATTGAAGTATTCATACCATAAACGAAAGGCATCGATTTAATTTGCGAAGCACCGTCCAGAAAGAGAAATGCTAATCAATACATTCCACATTTTAGCTCCATACATCCCCATTATCAAGAGGCATAGTACCTACTAGGCCAAATATAATTATCTTTTGATACTTTTATATATAGTTACAGAAGACTATTGAGCCTAAGGAAGTTCAACAAACGTTAATAGATTATAAACTTATTTATTGTTGAGTGTTAATTTTGTGTTAATCTGTTTCTCACAAATTTGTTAAGTTTGAATAAATTTGTGGTTCCGAATTATTTTTTGTTTATGCTGACTCAATGTTCCCCATAAATATCATGTATACACAGATAATATTTACTATTTAGATGTGATGAAATGCTTGTGGAAGCTCTTTTTACATCACAAGAACATACCCCAAGCATTATAATCTCCGGCGTCTTGTCTCAAGTATTTTGATTAATTTTCAGTGGGTCATAAAACGCCTTTGTGTACTGATGTCTACCTGCCTGTGTGTTTATGTTTCTATCTAACTCTCAGTCTAACCATTTGTATATCTGTCTATGCGTCTATATGTCTATCTGTCTATCTATCTGCCTATCTACCTAGCTTTCTAATTGTGTATCTATATCCACGTGTGCATTCATGTATGTAAGCTAACATACATCTGCATATATACATACATACATATATATCTATATCTATATCTATATATATATATATATATATATACACGCACATACATACGTATATGCCCCCCCCCCACACACACATATATACAGATAGATAGATATTTATATATACATACATGTATATTTATATATATATATATACATATATATATATATACACATGTATACATATATATATGTATATATGTGTGTGTGTGTGTGCGTGTGTGTTTGCGTGTGTGTGTGTGTGTGTGTGTGTGTGTGTGTGTGTGTGTGTGTGTGTGTGTGTGTGTGTGTGTGTATGTGTGTGTGTGTGTGTGTGTGTGTGTGTGTGTGTGTGTGTGTGTGTGTACACATATAAGTGTGTGTATATATTATATATATATATATATATATATATATATATATATATATATTTAACTACATAGATATATATTATATATATGTATATATATATATATATATATATATATATATATATATATATGCATATATATGTAAATATATATGTATGCATATTTATATATATGAATATATATGGAGAGAAAGAGAGAGAGAGAGAGAGAGAGAGAGAGAGAGAGAGAGAGAGAGAGAGAGAGAGAGAGAGAGAGAGAGAGAGAGAGAGAGAGAGAGGGAGGAAGGGAAGGAGGAAGGGAGGGAGGGAGGGAGAGAGAGACGGCCACCATCAGTCGATGTCGACTTTGGCGAGAGAATGTGGGGAAGGGGCCTCGCGCTACGCTTTTACACCAATTGAGTACTGTAGCTTATAACTGGTAAGTACCACTCACCGTATTGTGTAAACGCTGTGCAGTGTCGTTGGAGTGCCCTATCCAGTGGTGTGAGAGTCAGTGCATTGGCGAAAGAATGTGAGGAGCAAACTGTTGCCCATGCAGCATGCTCCCTCTCTCCACACAGCTGATGGATCCAAAGGAACGGCAAAGACCGATCCGGTTTGACACCAGCGGCATCACAGGGTTATCAGAACGGGGTCGCAAGCGGCAACGAACTGCCTTCGGAACTCCTGCTCCGGATTTTTCCTCAGGGTTGAATCCCTAAGCCTTTTCATCTCATGGATGCCACAAGGCAGTGGATTGTTTTGTATAGGATGAACTCCCATAGCCTTTGGCGATACACGGACCAAACTACTAGGCAGCAGTTATTTTGTATTGAGTGAATTATAATAGCCATACACGAACTGAATTACAAGACAGCAGTCGGACAC
>NC_061828.1:21591693-21601693 GCF_019202785.1 Penaeus chinensis | reverse complement strand
TAATAATAATAATAATAATAATAATAATGATAATGATAATAATAATAATAATAATAATAATAATAATGATGATAATAATAATAATAATAATATTAATAATAATAATAATAATAATAGATACTACTACTACTACTAATAATAATAATAATGATAATAGTGATAATGATAATCATAATGAGCAATAATAACACTAATAGTCATTATAATAATGAAAATAATAAATATTAAGATAAATTATGGTAATAACTGTTACAATAGCAGTTAATATTAATAACATTATTATTATCATGATGATGGTAAAAATGATACTGATAATGATAACAAAAATAGCAACATTAATAATTATAATGATAATAATAATAATAATAATAATAATAATAATAATAATAATAATAATAATAATAATAATAATAATAATAATAATAATAATAATTATATCAATAATAATAATAATAATAATAATAACATCAACAATGATAATAATAACAATAACAATAATAAAGATAGTGTTAGTAATAATGAAACTAATAGTAATAACAATTTAATGATGATAACAATTATCATCGTCATTAGCATTATCATCATGATCATAATCATGAGCATCATCATTATTATCATTATTGTCATTATTATTATCATAATTGTTATTATTATTATTATTGTTATCATTATCATTATTGGTTTAATTATTATTATTGTTATTATTATCATTATCATTATTATTATTGTTATTATTATCATTATCATTATTATTACTATTATATTATCATTATTATTGTTTTGTTATTATTATTATTATTATTATTATTATTATTATTATCATTATTATTATTATTATTATCATCACTATCATTATAAGTTTCGTTATTATTATTATCATCTTTATTATCACTGCCATTATTGTTATTATCATTATTATCTGTATTATTATTATTATCATCATCATCATTATAATTATTATTATCATCAGCATTATTATTATTATTACTATTATCATTATCATTATTATAATAATTATGATAATCAATATTATTATCATTATCATTATTAATATTATTATTATTATTACCATAATTATTATTACCATAATTATTATTATCATTATTGTTATTATTATTATTATCATTATTATCATCACCATCATTATTGTTAATATTTTTGTTATCATTATTAATATGATTATTATTGTTATTATCATTATTATCATACTTTTATTATTATCATTATTGTAATAATAATAATAATAATAATAATAATAATAATAATAATAATAATAATAATAATAATAATAAATAGTAGTAATGAAAATAATCATAATAATAATAAATAGTAGTAATGATAATAATAATAATAATAATAATAATAATAACAATAATAATAATAATAATAATAATAATAATGATAATAATAATGATAATGAAAATAATATTAATATTGATTATCATTATCATTATTATTACTATTATTATTATTATCATCACCATCATTATCATTATTATCATCATTATTAATCATTATTAGTGTTATTGTTTTTATTATCAATATTATTATTATCATCATTACTATTATTACTATTATTACTGTTGTTATAATTATAGGATTTATAATTACTACTAATTACTATGATAATAATGATGAAAACAGTAATAATGTACCAATAATATTAATACAGTACAATAATAATGATAATAACAATAATGATAATAGTAAAAACGATGATAATAATGAGAACAATGATAATGATGATAATGAAAATAATAATAACAATAATAACAATAATAATAATAATAATAATAATAATAATAATAATATAATGATAATGATAACTGTAATAATAATAGTAATAATGATAATAATAATGATAATGATAATAATGAAATAATGATAATAATAATAATAATAATAATAATAATAATAATAATATGATAATAAAGGATAATATTATCGGTATATATAATCATGGTAATGATGATAATAATAACAGTAATAATGATAATAATGATAATAACAGTAATGAGGATAATAATTACAATGATAGTAATAATCATAATAATGATAATAATAATAATAATAGTAATGATGATAATAATTATGCTGATAGTAATGATGATAATAATAATTATTATACCAATAATGATAAAAATAATAATAATAATAATAATAATAATAATAATAATAATAATAATAATAATGATAATAATAATAATGATAAGAATAAGAATAATGAGAATAAGAATAATGAGAATAATAATAATAATAATAATAATAATAATAATAACAATAATAATAACAATAATACAGTTAACAATAATAATAATAATAACAATAATAACATTAATAATAATTATAATAATAATAATAATAATAACAATAATAATAATAGTAATAATAATAACAATAATAATAATAGTAATAATAATAATAATAATAACAATAATAATAATAATGATAATAATGATGATAATTATTATAATAACAATATAATAACATATAATTATGTTATATAATAACAATAATGATAATGATAATAATAATAATAATAATGATAATAATAATAATAATAATGATAATAATAATAATAATAATGATAATAATAATAATAATAATGATAATAATAATAATAATAATAATGATAATAATAATAATAATAATAATGATAATAATAATAATAATATTAATAATAATATGATATAATAATAATCACCATCATCATTATAATAATATAAGTAATCTTCTTCATCTTCTTCAGGCTTCATTCCCAGCTCAACTGGGGTCGCCGGTGCGGATCCTTCTCCTCCATGCCGCTCTGTCCCTCGCATCCTCCTCCGTCACTCCCGCTGCCACCGTCTCCTCCCGAACACAATCCTCCCATCTCCGTCTCGGTCTGCCCTTCTTTCTCCGTCCTTCCGCCATCCTCCTCACTCTCCGTCCAACGTATTCCTCCTCTCCCCGTACTACATGTCCTAGCCATCTCAACCTGCACTACCTCAGTTTCTTCTCTAATTCGCCTACCCCCATTGTCTCTCTGATGGTGCTGTTTCGTACCCGGTATAATAATATATGTAATAATGATAATAATAGTTATAATATTAATACTACTACTACTACTAATACTGATAATAATAATGATAACAATAATAATAATAATAATAACAATAATAATAATATTGATACTAATAATAACAACAACAACAGTAATAATAATAATAATAATAATAATAATAATAATAATAATAATAATAGTGATAATAATAATAATAATGATAATAATAATGATAATACTAATGATAATAATAATGATAATACTAATGATAATACTAATGATAATAATAATGATAATAATAATGATAATAATAATGATAATAATAATGTAATGATAATGAGAATAATTACAATACTAATATAGTTATGATGATGATGATAATTATAATAACAATAATAATAGTGATAATAATAAAGATAAAAAATAATGATAATGCTAATGATAATAATAACAATACTACCACTAATACCACTGCTAATAATAATAATGATATTAACAATATTACTTCTACAACAACAACAACTAATACTGGTAATAATAATAGTAATAATAATAATGTTGATAATAACAATGATAAAAATGATAATGATAATGATCTTATCATCGTTATCGTCATCAGTATTACCTTCATTATTATCATTATCATCATAATAATTATTATTATTGGTACTGTTACTATTATTCTTATTGTTATTATAATTGTTGTTATTATTATTAGCATTGTTATCATTATTATTAGCATTGTTATTATTATTATCATTAGCATTGTTATTATTATTATTATTAGCATTGTTATTATTATCATTAGCATTGTTATTATTATGATTATGATTATGATGATGATTACAGGTTATTACTATTATTATTATTAAATTATTATCATTATTACTATAATTATTATTATTATTATTATTATTATTATTATTATTATTATTATTATTATCATTATTATTAAAATCATTATTAAAATCATTATTAAAATCATCATTAAAATCATCATTATCCTTATTATTATTATTATGATCATTTGTATGATTACTTTTATCATTATCTTTATTTTTTTATTATTATTATTACTTCTATTATTTTTACAATTATTATGAATATCATTATTATCATTACCATTATTATCATCCTTAGCATTATTTGTTGTTATTATTATCATTATTATTTTTATCAACATCATCATTATCACTTTGATCTCCATCATTAGCATCTATATCAACATTATCATCATTATCACGTTGATCTCCATCATTAGCATCTCTATTAACATTATCATCATTATCATCTTGATCTCCATCATTAGCATCACTATCAACATTATCATCATTATCATCTTGATCTCCATCATTACCATCACTATCAACATTATCATCATTATCATCTTGATCTCCATCATTAGCATCACTATCAACATTATCATCGTTACCGACAATGATTTTGGTCCATGTAACAGATGGTAACAACATTACCAGCAAAGTGTATCTTCTAATATATCAAATGGGAGGAAATATTCACGTGTTCGCGATGCATTTTCTTGTAAAGTCTTCACTCCAAGTACAACCTATATTTAATTGTTATGCCCATGGTTATATTACATTGGTTTGATTTATGTACCTTATGTTCCTTCCAGTAATGCATTCCAACGCTCCTTCAGTTGCAAAATAATTCATTGCGGGTCAAAAGCGCGTGTCATCTCTCACGTCGTAGGGAGTGCACGTGCTTGTGTTTGGACGCTCAATTACACCCCTGATAACAAAGGGTGTAACATTCCAGGATGAATTGAGTCATAGCTTAATCCACCTCAGGTCAGGAGAGGTCATCCCAAGGCGGGACAGAGGCGGTACTTGCAAGAGAGTGGATGATAATGGGCTTGAGAGGTTCCCGTGAGAACTAAGTGCTAATACGCAGAGGCTGTCCGAGCATGACCTGCCGTAACCTCTTACATGACCCATTACAGCCGTGACCTGATGCACGATGAAGAAACCGCCCCGCCCCTCTGGAAAGTCAGGTGACTCGCTTTGAGGTACCAGGGTACGCGCGTCCAAGAGCTGATGCTTGTATTATTACAAAAAGATTTTCAAAATGATTTTTATTTTGATATAGTATTTTCTACACGGGTTTCCATTAAGTTGAAATGGATACATGGTTGACATTATTTAAAGCATACGTATTTTGGCTAATTTCCCTTACCTAAACTTCACATACCCTTCTCTGCTAATTCATGAAACAAAAATTGAATAATACAGAACTGAGATAATTGTTTATCGCTGTAACAATTAAATTTTACCTCATGCATCGGCGAGTGAACATTTACTTAAAAATATTTATGCTCATAGAAATCCCTCTGAGCTGCAGAGACGCGCCATACTCTCCCCTCCCTCCTGCCTGACCTGACCTGCCACTCCCACCTGACCTGGCTGGCGAGGTGTTAATTGAGAGGAGAGCTGCGCTGGTTACAAGTCTCGTTACCTGCAGCCCGAGGTCGCTTGCTTGGATTCTTCATTAATTAACATCTTGTAATGAGTTTCATGTCCGAACAAGAGCCCGACAGTAACACCTCAAGGTTACGCATATGTGAGCCCATCGGCCTACCTTGCTTTTATCTAACTATTTACATACATAAGTACGTACATATATATATATATATATATATATATATATATATATATATATATATATATACATATTTGTACATATATACATAAATACATATATATGTATATACATATATATACATGTGTGCACACACACACATATATATATATATATATATATATATATATATATATATATATATATATATATATATATATACATAAATATACATATGTGTGCACACACACACACACACACACACACATATATATATATATATACATATATATATATATACATATATATGTCTTTATGTGTATATATGTATATATGTATATATGTATATATGTATATATGTATATATGTATATATGTATATATGTATATATGTATATATGTATATATGTATATATGTATATATGTATATATGTATATATGTATATATGTATATATGTATATATGTATATATGTACATATGTATATATGTATATATGTATATATGTATATATGTATGTAAGCATATGTATATATGTATATATGTATATATGTATATATGTATATATGTATATATGTATATATGTATGTAAATACACATGTATGTAAATACACATGTATGTAAATACACATGTATGTAAATACACATGTATGTAAATACACATGTATGTAAATACACATGTATGTAAATACACATGTATGTAAATACACATGTATGTATTTGTGTGTATATGTATATATGTGTGTATATGTATATATGTGTGTATATGTATATATGTGTGTATATGTATATATGTGTGTATATGTATATATGTGTGTATATATGTATATATATGTATATATGTATATATGTGTATATATATATATGTATATATATGTATATATGTGTATATATATATGTGTATATATGTGTGTATATATGTGTATATGTGTGTATATATGTACATATATATATATATATATATATATATATATATATACACACACATACATACATATATATATATATATATATATATATAGAGAGAGAGAGAGAGAGAGAGAGAGAGAGGGAGAGAGAGAGAGAGAGAGAGAGAGAGAGAGAGAGAGGGAGAGAAATAGATATATCTATCTTTTTTACTTTCATGACTAAACTATTAGCTTATATATTCGTTCATTATACCGTATTAATTGATTTAATTTCATGAATATGAACAAATTCTTAAATCATGGTATCATCTATGTCCTCAATATATGGCCAGATCCCCAGAAATGACTAACAAGACGAAGAAACCTCAGCAGCACCAGATGGACAAAGAGAGAGTGCCCCGCCCCCGGCGAGTGGGGCGCGAGCTACAAGGGAGAGGCGCGGGGACGCTGGCGGAGGGGCACGCGGGACCTGTGACTCTCGCACTTCCCCAAGACAGTCACCGGGTCAGTCTCGTCGCTCACATTATCGCATCGCCTCTCCTCCAAACATTCCGTGCGTAATCGAGGGCGTGGCACCTGTAGGTCATGGATGGGTTAATGCTAGTTAGAGGTTGTAATTTGAGGGTAAAATTGTATTTGAAAAATGTTTGGTGATATAAGCATTTGGACAGATTTCTTTTTGTTTGCTTTTAGTTTCAGAATTAATCATATATGGTTATCCATGAAAATGGCAAATAAAGGTCGAAAACAACTGTAGTCAATAATACAAAATGCAGATGAAATCAAGGTTATAGATGTTATCTCTAGCCAGGGTCAGGATGGGAACCCTATCTTCTTACCTGGGAAGTTGATACTAATTGGTTGGCACGCTTGTGATACCGGAACCTTCCCTTTCGTGGATCAGTAAGCCACCAGACATCTGCCTTAAGCCTTATGCCTCTTTATTCGAAGTATAGTGTCAGCATGATTTAGTGAAAATACGTAGCGGGAAGATTGCGAGCACTGGTTCCATTATAACTGCTGTTCTCTTCAAAATGATTCGGTTCCACATTTGCCCTAATTTAACCTGGGTGTCCTCGGCACTCTTCCCAGGCCGCCCACTCCCTCCCACAAGGTGTAGGGGCTCACACCTTCTACAGGTACTCGCTAGCAGCTACCTGTGACCGGAACTTGGAAATGCTAGGTGTGAGTGTCTGTTGATCAGCTGGATTTTCGCAAACAAAATGAAAGAAAATCAGGATGTCGTAGGCCATTTGTGAGTATCCGTTAAACTTAGTGTTCGGCCAGATTTACATCCGGAATATTCTATGCCTGACATATTTCCGTCCCGCTTCCGTTCTTTGAACATTGACATATATCAAAATAACTTAAAGTAATGAGTAACTCACGCGAGGTGGTTTGATAGTTAGGACCTGGGGGAAGGACGCGCGGGGACGGAAGGAGGCTCGAAGTCACCCGCCCGGAAGGGGAAGAGGGACAGGGAGCACCGTCTCACATGCTGGGCTTTATTGTGATGGCGTCGGGTTATTATACAAATTTCAGTTTATATCATAAGTTGATTAATTAGGTTGACAGAAAAATAACCTTATTTCTCGAAAGTAACCATATACGGTAAGGTTATGTAATGTTTTTTTTTTTAAACTTTATATCGTTCCAGAGCAGGGCGTGCACGCGTCACGGTATCAAACGGAGGGCAAGGGCGCTAACTGGTACTCATCTTGCGTAAACTACCGCGGATTGAAGCTGCTATGATAATTTTGACACCTGCGCCCTGCCTCATGCCGCTCTTTGAACCTCGTGGCCAGAGTGTAAAGACGGGAAGGCTGCTCGGTTGTTTGTCTGAGATCATGATGTGTGAACATTATCTAACAGTAACGTGTTCTGTATATAATATACCTCAGTTCTATTGGAATTCGTTTTTCAAGAGAATGTCTTTATGCAACGCGTTTACTCTAAATAAATGAATAAATAAAAGCTCTCCGCTTTCGCCTTTTAATCAGAATTATAAATATATAACGTAGGGGGAATACCATCCTTCCATGAACTCAGATTCTATGCCCTTCCTTATTCTTTTCTTTTCTCCGAACCATTTTTATTGCCCTGCAGGAATTCCCACTGCATTTAGGTGTGTCCCTACGTCACAACCAGTCCAGGTCCGTGAAACACACGTCACATTTCCCTGGGGCAGAGACCCGAAGCCTCTCTCCCTTTGCGTCACACCCAATCACGAAGGTCACGTCCCACGCGCGACGCCTCCCTTCGCCGCTGCGGGATGTTATTCATTTCTTTTCTGCTGGTGTTATTTCGGTGTTACGGTCTGAGGTTACCGTTGCCCTGACTTTCTGGCGAATACAGGTCCTTTATTAGAAATAATCGAACTAAATAAGATATATTCCCGTAATAAAATCGGTGCTGTACAGGGGGAGCAACGTGGGTCGAGAGCGACAAAAGCCGCGTTCACACCTGAGAGATATCATCGAAGGCTCTATTGCTTTTTTCACATTCTTTCATCTGAGGATATCTAATTTTCATCTTTTATAACTTTTGTATAACAAAATAAGCAGCTGCTTTTAAGAAGAGGCTTCAGTCTACAGGGACCGTTATATAGTTTAAATACGACAATACTAATTGATTTATATAAATTTGACACCATATCAATATGGACTGATATTTAAAAAAAATATAAAGGATTTTAAAGAATGAAAACATAGGGAACATTTTGTCATAAACTGCACACAAACGAACACTTCAGAGACCTTGATTCCCATCCAAAAGTGACTTATTAAAACGTTAAGCTTGGAAAGTCCAAGTAATGAGCCGACTGCGACCTTATCTGACGTCACAGAATTTACAACTCGAAGATGACGTCGACAAAACTTGCCTCGACAAACAAGATGAACAAACCAGATACATTCATCAACACTAAACCCTCCGCTTTTTCGTCTCTCATGCAGTGGACCCTCGAGGCAAGCAGAAGAGGCAGGTCACACGATGCGAATCAGGCTACCCAAAGCGCTTGTTCGTTCCGTGGGATGGTGTGCAAGGAGAGATGACTCCCATGCCCATTTCCATCTCCACTGGGGCATATTTGATTGTAATTTTCTCATTCTCTTGGTGTTAACAACCTTTACATATCACAGCGTTAACAGATACATGGGGTAGAAAGTTGATTCCTGTGAAATATGGAATATTCCATTTAGGCTTCGTGATTCATCATAACTGCGGCTTAAATGTTGTCAGCAGAGGACACAAAACACCCAAAGAACCACAGTTGGTTGTAGCATCATTCCAACCACTACTCAGTCTTATTGCTTCACCAACCACCGCTCCCATCTTCGTCTGTATGCCAACTCAACCCTTCATATGTATGTTTGAAGACATGATGGACGCATGAATTGGCATAAACGCGGGAAGGTAATGTGTGCCCAGCAAACACCACAGTGAGGGTGGCATA
>NC_061828.1:21584193-21586693 GCF_019202785.1 Penaeus chinensis | reverse complement strand
GCACCCTCCCCCTTCCGCTACCCCCTTCCTTACCCCGCGTTCTGTCAACTGGCCCTGGCGTCTGTCTGTCTTGCGAAAAAGTTAATCACTCATGCTTAATCTAAATATTTGTATTCATTTTAGTAATATGCAACTCTCTCTCCCTCAGACGCATGTTCCCAGTGGTGAAGGTGAGCATCAGCGGCCTCGACCCCTCTGCCATGTACTCCATCTTGCTGGAGTTCGTGCAGATCGACAACCACAGGTGGAAGTATGTCAACGGAGAGTGGGTGGCCGGAGGCAAGCCCGAAGTGGCACCCTCCTCGGCCGTCTACATCCACTGCGACTCCCCCAACTTCGGAAACCACTGGATGAAGGAGCCAGTCTCCTTCGCCAAAGTGAAGCTCACCAACAAAACTAACGGCAACGGACAGGTGAGTTTTAAACAATTTGATTTTTAACGCGTGTTCGAATATTGAAATAACGTGTTCTTCTGGGAAAAATACGTTCTTAGGAAAAAAGTGAGTGAAAATCTGTTGAGCGTCATAAACGCATAATGTAAGACCTCGACCATCTCCGTTTTATGGGTGATGGCACAAGGCACTGTCCCTCATCTGGCGCCGGTTATTCATCGCCGTCATTCCGTTATCCGCCATATTTGATGTCTAGGATTCATTAGTACTATATCAGTTATACAATTCGTGTCAGGATATACAGAAATTATTCTTAACATTATTGTTACAAGCTGATGAAGATAACAAAATCAGTAATAACCCATATAGATGAACGCGTGGTTAGAAGAGGCACCCTTCTGAGTGGCCTTTGCGGTCGTGTTTAGTGTCCTGTCCTGGCACTGTGAGGCACCCTGACCATCCCTTAAACGCGAGCTATAAATCACTCAGTGGCCCTAATTTATGAATGCAATCACTCCCTTAATTTTTTTTTAAATGCTAAAGTTTCAAAAATGGCAGTGGTCAAAGGACTTTTTGATTCCGATCAAAGGCACTCGCTGATCTCATAAACATGCATTTTCTGTGCCTGCTTCACGTGTACCATTGACATATTTATTACGCCACTGATTGACCATTGAAAATTTTTACGACTACAATAAATTTCGGAAATGAACGACTCTTCTTAACTGTCAAACCATAAACAAAACCAAGCTTTTCATTATTTTTAACGCTTAAGTTCTATAGACTATAGTTTCAGTCATTTAAGATTATTTAACAGGGTCATCAAACTTCATCATTTTAGCAGTGCTCATTAGAAAGCCGCGATTTTAATTTCGAAATCGTCATTGTTTCAGATCATGCTGAACAGCTTGCACAAGTACGAGCCCCGCCTCCACGTGGTGCAAGTCGGCGCCGAACAGCGCACGATCTCCTGCCACGCCTTTCCTGAGTGCCAGTTCATCGCCGTCACCGCCTACCAGAACGAGGAGGTGAGTAACCCAACTTTGGCCGATATTCTAAGTCAATCTCAGTCTCGTACACGGCGAGGCATGTCCCATAGTGTTTATCTTTGTCACAAAAAACGCCGCTCGTTCAATCGGATTTGCGGCAATCTCGTACCTGCTTTCCGTGGCTGTCTGTATAATCCTCTAACTCTAGGGCTCATCATTAACAAGATAAAATCGTATTATTTACCAGATAGACCTTGTGAACAGTTACTCCTAAATATCCCGCACCCAATAATATTTTTAGTATTTGTTTTAAACACCGTCAGAACAGTTCATAAAATAAAATCAATTATATCAATGAGAGTTGTAAAACGAGATATTAGTAATATCAGAAGGCGGCGGCGACATAAAGGGTCGGGCCCTTTGGTATCGCTGGGTGGAGTCGCCAAGTCGCTAAACAATGTCACCCTCATAATCTTCCGCCGCGCGTTACTATGACGTCACTACCGCTAGATCCTTCATGGATTTAGATAAGAATTTATATAGCTTAGGATCACCTGTTTTGCCTTATGGTTGGGCCTGAATTATATTCTGGGGTGATGGGTGTTCTTTAAATATGCCATATGATAAAATATTAGACCGACAAAGGTATTAATACTATCATCCCTTGATTTTCAGGTAACCGCTCTTAAGATCAAGCATAATCCCTTCGCCAAGGCTTTCCTCGACTCCAAGGAGCGGCCGGATCTCCAGTCCCAGCGAGACATTATGGCCTCCTACCCGCAGCCCCACCACCAACAATGTAAGTATCTCAACCTCACTCCTGTGCCTTTGGCTTCCGCTGGTATTCGTTTTAGGATGGATCTCACTTTCAAGTCTCATAGCTTGAGGATACAAGTTTATTGTAATAATGTCATTATAGCTTATAGATGTTATAACTATACTAATATCGCAAGCTCCACCCATTCTACGTCTATCCAGTCACACTCTCTCATCATGGTACTAATCAGCCAATCATTTTCCCGTAGATGGCTGGTACATGGGAGGCGGAGTGTGCGGTGGAGGCGTGGCCTACGGACAGACTCCTCCTACCATGGGTCTGGCTTCAACCCCCGCAAGCCT
>NC_061828.1:21544193-21546693 GCF_019202785.1 Penaeus chinensis | reverse complement strand
CAAGCATTTATTAAAGATAAATAAGGAAATATAGGATCGCAACCCCCCTAAACCCTTGCTCGTTGTCGTGGGACGGCTTAGGAGACAGAGATAAAGTCCAGTATAGGGATCACCCCTACCTTGGACCTCGGTTCTCGCCTGAATAAATTTTGCATGTTCTTTTGTTCTCCCTTTTCCTTCTTCGTTCCCCTCCTAAAGGTGAGTGCCGTGCTGAAAGAAGGCTGGCTTTGTGTCAGTCATGAATGGACTCCTGGAGCATGAGGACCCTGAAGGGTAAACCATTTCTTTCCCCCACTTATTTCAGGCTCACCATGCCAATAATAAAGATTTTATTTTACCCTTATTAGAGGCATTAAGGCTTGCCCCTTCATCAACAAAGCCTAACTGAATTTTTTTTTCCACTGGTTTCCCACCCCTACCTCTCCTTTGACCACGGCTCCAACCACTGATATATTCTCGATATTTGCAATCAACTCTATCCATTCCGAATCATTGTCTGCCCCCTCCCCCTTATTACTGCTCTCCATCCTTCTTGCATTCCCCACAGTACTACCTCTCTCCATACCACCACATCTTCCTCCCGCCTTTGTTCTTCTACTGATTCTGTCTCTACAAACCTTTTGAGTACTCTTTTTGCCCCAGCCAAGTGGGATCGATTCTCTGTGATTCCCCCTACAGACCCTGACAAGAACCTTTCAATTCACAGTCGTTCCGTTAGTTTGTCACAGTTACGTCTGAGCTTGTGCACTATCTACCCTGACTGACTAATCCTGCCAAACCTCGCTCCTCCCTTGATACTTGCACCGGATTTTTTTCTGTCTCCCCGACTGATTATCCTGTTTACGGCAAGGACTGGTCAGACTGTGAAAACAACCTGCTCGTATATGCGTCGTCGACTATGATGCAGTGGCAGTACAGTACTACACTATTCCTCCCCGAGATTAGCATCCGTAGAGAAGACCTCCATCATGAACTTTATATTTGTAGAGTCTCCTGTCCTGTCTGACGATAACAATAGTCAATGTCAGAAATGTTGGCGTTTTGGCCATCCAGCCAAACACTGTTGCTCCACTGCCCGCTGCCCTCTATGTGCCAAACCTAGTCACGAGAGTTAAAATTGGTCTAAATCCGAATCCTATCTCTAATACTTCCATGACGCCTACCCCTCCTCACTCTACCTGTAGTACCAGGCAATCTAAATGTTCTTGCCCATCTCCTACCACATCCTCTCCTACACCCACCTCTCCCCCTGCTCCTCGGACATCTATTACCACTTCTCACAAGAAAACCTTTGTTTCTCAGTCCTCCCCATTCAACTTCCCTCCAGAAGACATCCAAAACTTCCTAATCTTGACCCAAGAGAATGCTCCATTCCCTCATCCACCCTCCAATAACTCTATTCCTATTCGCTCTACAATCAAATTCCTCCCTACCCTCTTCCTCCTACTCTCCCCCAAAACACCCCATCTCTTCCTCCCTCTTCTCTATCTAATCTCTCTCTCTTTCTCCTCTCTCTCCTCTCTCTCTCTCTATCCCCTCGTCTCTCTCCCCTCTCCCCTCTCTCCTCCTCTTCTCTTTCTCTCTTCTCTCTCTTCTCTTTCTTTCTCTTCTCTCTCTCTCTTCCTCCCTCTCTCCTCCTCATCTCTCTCTCTCATCTTCTCTCTTCTCTCTCACTCTCTCCTCTCTCCTCTCTCCTCTCTCTCCTCCTCTCTCCTGTCTCCCCTTCCTCTCTCCCTCTCTTCTCCTAACTCTCCTCCCCCTCTCCCTCTCTCACTCTCTCTCTCCTCTTCTCTCTCTCTCTCCTCACTCCCCTCTCTCTCTTCTCCTCTCTCTCTCCTCTCTCTCTCTCTCACTCCTCTTTTCTCTCTCTCTCTCTCCCTCTCCCCTCTCTCCTCTCTCTCCTCCCTCTCCCTCTCTCTCTCCCCTCCCTCTCTCTCTCTTCTCTCGAATCTCTCTCTCTCCTCTCTCCCCTCTCTCTCCTCTCTCTCTCTTCTCTCTCTCCTCTCTCTCTCTCTCTCTTCTTCTCTCTCTTTCTTTCTCTCTCTCTCTCTCCTCTCTCTCTCTCTCTCTCCTTCACACTTTCTTTCTTTTCTTTCTTTCTCTCTCTCTCTCTCTCTCTCTCTCTCTCTCTCCTCTCTCTCTCTCTCTCCTCTCTCTCTCTCTCTCTCTCTCTCTCTCTCTCTCTCTCTCTCTCTCTCTCTCTCTCTCTCTCTCTCTCTCTCTCTCTCTCTCTCTCTCTCTCTCTCTCTCTCTCTCTCTCTCTCTCTCTCTCTCTCTCTCTCTCTCTCTCTCTCTCTCTCTCTCTCTCTCTCTCTCTCTCTCTCTCTCTCTCTCTCTCTCTCTCTCTCTCTCTCTGTTGTCTCTCTCTCTCTCTCTCTCTCTCTCTCTCTCTCTCTCTCTCTCTCTCTCTCTCTCTCTCTCTCTCTCTCTCTCTCTCTCTCTCTCTCACACACACACTCTCACACACACACACACACACACACACACACACACACACACA
>NC_061828.1:21539193-21541693 GCF_019202785.1 Penaeus chinensis | reverse complement strand
GTTAATTTATACTACACATCATTAAAAAGCTGAATGTTGTCATTTTCAACACAAAATAATGAAATCTTTAATAAATATTAACCCAAATTCTTTTTCATTGCAAGAGTACATGCTGCAGTACATTCAGTGTTTTTTATGTTCAATGATAAAATGTATAATAGAGTATTTGAGTCTTTAATGACTTACCTGAAACATTAGGTATATGTTTGGGTGTGCAGTATGACTGAGTGTATGTATGTGAGTATATAAAAGTGGGAATGTGAGAATATGGAAGCATATTTGTGTCCATATATGCATATTTATATATAAACAGGTAGGCAAGCTGTACTTCTATAATACTGGCGATAAGAGTTACCAATACTGGTTGAAAATGATGCTAGCACTAGCGATACCATCTGTATACAGTGCTGCCAGGTATGAGATCAGTACAGTCATATATTACTTTTTAAAAAATTAACTGAGTAATAGAATATTTCTGTACATCAAGTTGGAGGGAAACATTATAATTAAAAGTTCTTATAATCCTTTTTTTTTCTATGTGTAAAATGGAACAGAAACCATGAGGTTAAACAAAGATACTACCATAGGGTAATATTACCAGGTGACACTTAATTTTAGGTCATATTAAATTATTTTTCATAAAGGATCTGATAAGATTGAAAGATGAAAACTTACATTAGATATCTTCACTTGTAAAAAGATGAACTTATTTGTATTGAGCATAAGAATCTATTTTTAAAAATCAATAGAAGCAATTATATAATAACAGTGCAGCTATGATATTTGCTTTGCTATTAGTGATTGTATCTACTCTCTGCTATACTATACTGGAAACACCACATTTCATTATAAAACTTGGAGTCTTCCAGTTTTAAAATCCATATACCAAAAAATATCACTTATTACTATTGCTACAAACCCAGCTCTAATACTACTGGCTCTACAGTTAATGGTATTGTTTCTACAGGATATTGGCATCATCAGTGGTAGCATCAATAAGTATAAGAAGTATTGCTCATCTTTCCATTCATGCATGCCTGTGTGTGTGTGTGTGTGTGTGTGTGTGTGTGTGTGTGTGTGTGTGTGTGTGTGTGTGTGTGTGTGTGTGTGTGTGTGTGTGTGTGTGTGTGTGTGTGTGTGTGCAATGTGTGTGTGTGTGTGTGTGTGATGTGTGTGTGTGTGTGTGTGTGTGTGTGTGTGTGTGTGTGTGTGTGTGTGTGTGTGTGTGTGTGTGATGTGTGTGTGTGTGTGTGTGTGTGCAATGTGTGTGTGTGTGCAATGTGTGTGTGTGTGCAATGTGTGTATGTGCAATGTGTGTGTGTGTGCAATGTGTGTGTGTGTGTGTGTGCAATGTGTGTGTGTGTGTGTGTGTGCAATGTGTGTGTGTGTGTGTGTGTGTGTGTGTGTGTGTGTGTGTGTGTGTGTGTGTGTGTGTGTGTGTGTGTGTGTGTGTGTGTGTGTGTATGCAATGTATGTGTGTGTGTTTGTGTATGCAATGTATGTGTATGTGTGTGTGTGTGTGTGTGTGTGTGTGTGTGTGTGTGTGTGTGTGTGTGTGTGTGTGTGTGTGTGTGTGTGTGTGTGTGTGTGTGTGTGTGTGTGTGTGATTTGCATATATATCAAAAGGATATGAATTAGAATTAGTAAGTAAAATTTGCTGATGTTCTTTTTGTTATCAGTTTTAATCTTAATTTCTGTTAAACTCAACATTTAAGAAAAGTTCAATATTAAATTAAAATGCACAATTGCAGCCCCCAAAACTCCTCATGCAGCAATATTTTCTTACACTCTAGCAATGACTAAAGGATTTAGCCTTTACATATTATGACCTTTTTGTAGTATCTTTTATACAATGGAGAAAACATGAGAATGCCAAAACAAAAAAATAAGATGTCAAACCAATCTAGAGAAAAGGATTCTTCTTCGGACAATCTTTGATATGGTCAAACAGATTAGGCATTACAAAAGAGAATTATTCACATTATAGACACAAGACATCCATCATTTTAGTTACTTAACTCATAGTACAAAACTGTGGGTATCTTGAAATTCCATGTCATATTTTCATATTTATAAAAAGTGAATAGGATCATGTACCCGCAAACCTATTCAGTGTAACAGAAATAACTTTAGGCTTTCTACATGGTCTAATCTACCCCTAAGTTTTCTATAACCTTGTAGGCACTGATTTCTAGTTACACACTAAACAAAACCTAGAAAGCCAATAACAAAACACATGGATATCTATGTGCTTTACACATATGCTTACGTACATAATAACAATATGCAAATTATCTACACAATGTACAATAATATACACATAATTTCCTAAACATTAAAACATATATATTGTAAAAATTATTAAGTATTCTACAATATAATAGCTACTACTTTAAGCACCAGTATAATACCAGTGTCTATGAAAATATTTTTTCTACCCCAAGTCCTTAAAAAAACAGATAAATAAAAATCAAGACTTGGTGGGAAAGAGGGATGAAAT
>NC_061828.1:21496693-21499193 GCF_019202785.1 Penaeus chinensis | reverse complement strand
GAAAAAAAAAATCGCAGTAAATAACCAGAATCGTAAATAAGTAACTGGCTAAATAAATAACTTGATTTAACCAATTAATCCTATACCCACTATAATTTCAATTTATTAATTATGTTTACAGATAGATGGCTCCACTATTGATTAATCACCAAGGAGTCAGTTTTAGTTCTACATATCTCACCTGTTTATATTTTTTTCTTTTAATTTTGTTATTAGTGTTCTAATCACATTAATAATCATATCGGTAATAACAACAACAACAACAGTATCAATATTAATAGAGTAAAAAAAAATGAAAATTCAAGGAATGCAGAATTCAGATGAGGTCCCTGGAAACTAATAACTGACTCCTTGGTGAATGACTACTTGTGGAGTCCTCTGAATGAAACAAAATTAACAAAAAACTAGTGTGGACAGTACACGTACCTGTGACCTGTTGGTAAATATATCTAGAAGATATATTCAGTGTTTCTAAAATGATGAGTTCTGGTATACAAATTTTCTCATGCAATTCTAAGCTTACCTAAACATTTTATCCATTTGTAATATATAACTTTTGTCATATATTAAATTTCAATGTTATTATCAACAGTCCATCTCCAAGAAACAAGATCAAATGCTATCCATAAGTCTTCATTACATCCATATGCAAATAAGCATAAGTAAAAGCATAAGGATCTCTTCCTGAAAATTTCAGGCAACACAAACTATGTGGAAAATCACAGCCACCTAAACAAAACTGGTTGCCCCTACGAAGGAAACAAAATCTCAAAAAAAGAGAAAACAATCCAAGCATGCCCTCCCCTTCACTAAGCATCAGTAAAATCATTCTAATCTAAATATCATTAACAGTATTATAAGCATAGAATAAAGACTCATCTGTACCTGCACTATCTGTTCCAAATGTCGAATCAATTCTGTACGTGTCTTCATATATTTGGAAGATTCCAAAAGAGCACATTGAGTAAAAAGAAAGGGGTCTAATCCTGTCTTTTTAATGCTATACTAATGCCTACTCAACAATTCATCAACAAAGATTATTCTTAATCTTGACTAAGTTTTCACTTATGAACTGGAAAAAAAAAAACTGCATCGATATTAATGCATAGCATTTTCTATCAAAGGCCTAATCTTTCTCTCACTGATAAATAAACACTGTGTTCTATAATATTAATAATAATATATATATATTATATATAAATATATATATATTATATATTATAAATATTATATGTTATATACATACATATATATATAATTTTTTCTTTTTTTTTAATCATCATAGACCATTGTGTCTAAAAAAAAAAATTAAAAATTCAATAAATTCAATATGCTCCCATGTTTGATTTCCTTGTAGATTCTGTTTGCATATAAATTTGAACCTATGAATCCTATATTAACACATAAAATAAGATATTAAGATCTATGCACAGTATCCACACGCATACATGCACACATACGAACACCCATACATATGTTTATATGCACCCGCGCATGCACACACGCAAACACACACATACACATGCACACACACACATGCACACGCATGCACATGCACACACACACACACACACACACACACACACACACACACACACACACACACACACACACACACACACACACACACACACTCACACACAAGAATGCACACACACACACACACACACACACACACACACTCACACACAAGAATGCACACACACACACATGCAAACACACACATACACATGAACACGCATGCGCATGCACACACACACACACTCACACACAAGAATGCACACACACACACACACACACACAAGCATGCACACACACTCTAACTCGCCCATGTACACATGACTGTACACACACACACACAACTGTACACATACACACAACTGTACACACACACATCTTTTGTATCCAAGTTCCATCATACAGAAACACACAAACACACACACACACATATGCACACACACTTTAACTTGCCCATGTACACATGACTGTACACACACACACACACACACACACACACACACACACACACACACACACACACACACGACTGTACACACACACACACACACACACACACACACACACACACACACACACACACACACTCCCACACCCACACACACACACACACACACACACACACACACACCAACACACACCCACCCACACACACACTCCCACACACCCATCCACCCACACACCCACCCACCCACACACACACACACACACACACACACACACACACACACACACGCACATACACACGCACATACACACACATACACTCACACACACACTCCCACACCCACACCCACACCCACACACCCACACCCACACCCACACCCACACCCACACAAACATGCACATATGTAAACATGCACACACTCAGACACACATACACACAACCACACAACAAAATTTTTTGTATCCAAGAAGCCTATCATCTGGACTGGCTAACATGTATTTCTGGCTTAATTCTGGCACTGAGGTGATATCACTA
>NC_061828.1:21489193-21491693 GCF_019202785.1 Penaeus chinensis | reverse complement strand
CATATATATAAATATACAATATATAATAATACATATTCATATACATATGCATACACACACACATAATATAATGATTGTATATAATCATGTATCTATGTAATTTTTTATATATATATATATATATGATATATATAATATATATATATATATATATAAATATATATATACATATATATGATATATATACATAAATATAATATAATCTAGATAAATAAATACATATATATACATATGTATATCTATCTATATATATATATATATTTGTGTGTGTGTGAGTGTGTGTGTGTGTGTGTGTGTGTGTGTGTGTGTGTGTGTGTGTGTGTGTGTGTGTGTGTGTGTGTGTGTGTGTGTGTGTGTGTGTGTACATATATGTATATATACATATATGTATATATACATATATATATATATATATATATATATATATATATATATACATATATATATGTATCTGTGTGTGTGTGTGTGTGTGTGTGTGTGTGTGTGTGTGTGTGTGTGTGTGTGTGTGTGTGTGTGTGTGTGTGTGTGTGTGTGTGTACATATATGTATATATATACAAATACATACATATATATATATATATATATGTGTATGTCTGTGTGTGTGTGTGTGTGTGTGTGTGTGTGTGTGTGTGTGTGTGTGTGTGTAAATATAAACATATGTATATATATATATGTATATGTATATGTATATGTATATGTATATATATATGTATATATGTGTATGTATGTGTGTGTGTATATGTATATGTATGTGTGTATATATATGTGTATATATATATATGTGTGAATATGTATATTCATACATATATACACATGTATATATATGTATATATACATATATATACATATATATACACATATATATAAATACACATATACATATATATATACATATATATACACATATATATAAATACACATATACATATGTATATACACATTTAAATGCATATATATGTATAGATATGTATATATACATACATATATGTGTGTGTGTGTATATATATGAATACACACACACACACACACACACACACACACACACACACACACACACACACACACACACACACACACACACACGTTTGTGTCAATGTGTGTGCACTTGTGGGCTTTTCTTTGAAGCTTTTTTATCTATATTTCTTATAAAAAACAAAATCACATAGTTACCTGTTGTGCTTGTTTACTGGCCTCAATAGCTTGCTTGCCTGCAACTGACACTGATTTTGAGGCTTCTTCAGCTGCTCGTTTGGCCTGCACAGTCAGCTGGTAGATTGTAATTCATTATTCAAGAATTCTAATATCTAAAGTAATGAAACTATCATATCTATAAATTATAACCCAATATAACTCTTTTTTGATAAACTTGGTGCTTGACAGATTATATTTGTTTTTTTATTTTTAAGAGAGCTACTAGTTAAGTAAGGCAGCAACAAAACATGCAGACAAGCATGCATCATGCAAGCTTTGCCAACAGTTCCCTGCTGCTGACAGGTTAAGGGCCCAGAATGAAGTTATGGTGGGCAGTACCTGGTCAGCCAAACTTGAGAAGGATGGAGCCTCTTCCTGTCTCTCCTTCTGGGGTTGGCCACTTGCTTCATTGGTGGACTGTAATGGGACACACACAGGTCACAACATCAATGGGATACCAATTCCCACTACCACTGCACAGCCAGCCAATACTTTCAAGAACTAGGATAAACAGATTTAATACATGTTTATCCCCTTTCATGGAAGCTATATAGCCTCTATTAGCTGAGAGTATTTGGGGTTTCCAAAGAGGCTATATACATATATGTAATAGAAAGATAACACAAAAAATGTGGTGACACATACTCATTGGCCATTGTGTGGATAGAATCAGAGAAAGTGTTTAAGGAAATTCTGTAAGAGTTCAATAATGAAAAGATAATGTTACACCAAAACTTCAGTAAAGCTGACAAAGCATGAAGATGTGCATGTTAAATTATTGTTTCCCTGAAAACTCAGAATGTGCATAAAAAAATAGCACACATACCAGTTCTGAAATCTTACACTTGAAATTGTACTCCTATCCTTGAAATAAAATTAATCTCCTCTCCTAAATTATGAAGTACATAAGACCTGACTAGCTTACTTACCACAAAAAAAAAAAAAAACTCTTACCTTTCAAATAAAGCAACTCAAAGTCAGACTTGAAGTCCTCCTCTACAACCTAGTATTATCCTACAGAAAAGCCATTTTAGGGAGCAAGTTATTGCATATGAAAATAACAAATAGATAAATGATCTAATAAATGAACCTATAAAAATGAATTCTCAGCTTAGACATAACATCTTCAGATATAAGCAAACTGTAAAAGAAAATCTGAGTAAAGATAACTAGAATTGGCCAAATGTTCAACTTTACAAGATCCATGCATCAATATCTTATCTATTACCTATTTTCTAATGCTTTAAAATCTGATAGTGTTTCTTAACAGAAATGACATACAAAAAAATCTGTGACAAACAATAGAC
>NC_061828.1:21474193-21484193 GCF_019202785.1 Penaeus chinensis | reverse complement strand
GAATAACAGAGTTGATATTAGTAAAAATATCATGTATCCTTTTAGCAGTGATTACCATACCTTGTCTACTTGTGAAAGAAATGATCCCTCCTGTGAGCTCTGCCTCTCTTTGATCAGTTCCTTGGCTGAAGAAGTAAATTGATCCAACAATGAGTTCTGTGACCCTTGTCTAGTGGGTCCTCCACCTGAACTCCCTGAACCAAGACTAGATGCACGAGCCAGCATGCTGCTGAAGGAACTCTGCTTCTGGGGTGTTGGGCTAGCCTGAAGCACGCAAGGGAGAGTTTCCAGCAAGTATTAGTAATAACAGTACATAGTTGCAAGCCCTAATTTACCAGAAACCTTTCAAGGTAATGCAATGGAAGCCATTTACATGCAATATATGAATAGGAAAGAGTAATGTCCTATTCAAAATGAGAATTAAAAGCTTGAGGGTATATGCCATTTAAGCAAAAAGGAGTATACTGCATTACAACTCCCTTATCTCTTACATACTAAAAGGCTCTATGGGTTAACCTGTCTTGTCCCAGTAATACTGAATCTACTAATCATATTCATAACTTCTTTGCTTAGGTAGCTGACATAAGGATCCATCCAAAGGCAAACACTCCTCCTCCACCTACCCCCTTGGAAAATGTCCTAGGTCTTGGAGTGGTGGGCCTGTCGCGCTCTGAGGAGGAGGTTGCTATGGAAGCATCACTACTGACGGAAGGCGTGGGGCTTACATGAGGGAGTGGCGACTGGTTGTTGCTCACAACTGTCTTTGGGGTGGTGGTTGCCGAGTCACTTTCTGGGGTGAATACTTCATCATTTTTCTCCTGAAATGGTTACATAGATGCAATGTGAGCACTGTGACAGAACTGGAAACATTTACATTGGATACAAAACTAACTATCTGCATCAGAAATCTTTACCAAACTCTACTGATCACTTCAACTTCTAGGTAGAAATATCCACTTTCCTTTCATCCTCATATTTAAGTATATGGTGTAATTGGAAAGTATCACCTGTTTTAGAACTAATGAATAACAATTACAGAATTAGTAATGACATTTTCATTTTATATCTACATCTTATGCTATTTCCCCAATTTATCAGCCTGGCCATTCAGGCACGAACATACTGTATGACTTTTTTGGATCCCCTTGTGATAAACATCTACTACCAGCAGGGGCATCACTAAAGCTTTTTTTTTTTTTTTTTTTTTTTTTTTGGGGGGGGGAGTATTTTGATGCTACAGCAGAAGCTAGAAAGATGTAATTTAAGCAAAAAAATTGGGAATATGACTCTTGGGGGAAGGCACCTTGAGGGGGGCAATCAGTCTTGGGGGTAATTGCCCCCCCTGGCCCCTTAAATGACATGCTTCTGGCTATTAGCTCTACATGCTGATTGTCTTTTACAAACTCTTTTTGTACAAAGAATTTTCCATCCAAAAAGTAATTTAGATTTATGCAAAGGTAAAAGCCTCTAGGAGCCAGGTCCAAATTGTAGGGTGGATAGTAAAAAAATTTCCATCTGAAGTAGTGAAGGACTTGCTTTTCTTTCCCAGCAACATGGGGCTACACCTCATCAAAGAGAATGATCAAAGAGAATGACAATAAGCCCCTCCAATGATTCAGAATAGCCTGTCACAATTTCTTCACTGATGCACAATATCAGTTGACATTAAACAGTCACTTATTTTTCTGAATAAGTTTGATACAGTAGTTTATGATAGGTGAATCCAAAATCTTGCCACGTGGTAGTATAAATGCTTACATACCTATTTGGAAAAACATTTATGGAATGCAGATTTAAGATAAAGGGTTTTTCACAAATCAATAAACAGGTAATACTTTTGGAATACCCCTATAAAAAACTGCAATACAATAACTGTGTTAGCTTGTTCATTGGGTTTTCTTAAACATATACTGATATCATGGTATAACTGCGAGAACATCATAATTATGGCAGAGCAAATAATAACATGTGACAAAATTTATAAAGAACATATAATATAGCATAGTACATACTGCAAATAACAATATAAGAATGTAAGGGAAACACTATAATATATGGGCTAAAAATAACTTTCATAAAAACCATCACCTTTTTTTAAAGCCATAAACAAAATCATAAAATGGTACATATACATCTCAGAACTATTATGAAGTTTTAGAATTACTTAAAGAAAACAAAAATGTGCTATAACCAAAGAATATATCATATCTAGCTCACCAGTGCCTCTGTCCGCAGAGGAAGGGGATGTAGTGTTGGTGTAGCTGCAATGAGTTTATCAGCATCTTCCAGTTTCATCACACCCTCACCAGTCTCTTCATCATCATCATCATCTCTCTGGTCAGCAGAGGATAATGATGACCGAGAAGAGGATGTAGACATGGATCCTGGGTGGCTCAGTGCTGTTTAATGAATATCAATAAAAGTATTAGTATTCCTTTTTATTCGTATGTATATACGGATTTAACAAAATTAGATATAAACTCACAGATTACACATACAAAAATACAAACTTAACCCATTGGATCCAGATGTTTCACCACCCACACATGGCCCAAAATACAGGCATAAGGCTTACTTGAGTGGCCACTCTGCCAGGTGTGTGGTTTGTAGGACAGGCACTCATGAAAAATCATGTGCAGTAAAAGGACTCTATACCTCCCCTTTGCAATGTTATTTTCTTTTTTTTTCTCCATAAGCAGTTCTAACTTTTTTGCTCCATAACTCAGTGTATCAATAATAGCAATAAGTAACATATTTTTTTTTGTAAAGTTTTTATTTCTTGTAGTATTTAATTTTTTGTAATACAATCTGGGCTGCTGGAAAAGGATCTTGAGCATAGAAATAGTATAATCCCTGGAGCCAATCCTCTTCCAGTCATGGTTTAAGAATGATACATTCCACATTCATTATCAATGGAAATAATGCAAAAAACCCTTCCTAAATGCCAACTGAGTCTTCTTGCCTTCAAGAGCTTTATGCACTCATGGCAAGTCTTTCCAATCACCTTAACCTTCAGCCAAAACTTTCATGATGGCAAGTTCATGTCACTCTAGACCTCAGGCAAATTTTCCCACAACAGCATCTTCATGTTACCCACACCTCAACCCAAATTTATTCACGACATGATGGTCATGTCATCCTGATCATAGGGGTTAATTTTCCATATGTTCTTGTCTCATCCTCATGATTATGGTCTGAGTTTATGCAGTTCATTTTTTTCACAGACTCAGTTATCTCTCCCTATCCCTTTCATTCAGTTTGACAGTTTCCTAGTCTTTCTTTTCAAACCATGTTCTTTCATTTTCATTCCTCTTTCTATGTAATCACATGTTTCTTAAAAGCTATTCACCAATTTACCTGAATCTGAAGAAGCTGCTCCTGGTAGCTGGAGACAGAAAGGTGGATTGAACACTGATCTTGGGTCCAGTCCTGAAGACAATGTGGCCTTTTCCTTTTCTGTTGCTGCTCCACAACCTGTACATAAACAGAATGAAACTGGATACTAAAAAAGTTATAAGATATGTAAGTATTTCAAATGCCTTAAATTACATTAATAAGTATAAATATTCATGAATATGAATACGTACAAATTATGCATGCACATTGAGAGAGACAAAATACAGCACCAAATGAATCCCTAGAATCATTACCTGGAGACAGATCTGACACTTGCATCTCTGATACAAAGTCACTAAGTGATGAATATGAACTACTGGTGCTCTCACCCCCTTCAGAATCACTTCCACTCTCATCTGAAAAAAAAAAATGCATTTTTTGTGATACAGCTGTTACTCATTTTAATGCTCAGCCTTCCTCCTTTCTCTTAAAAACTTGAGAAAAATATTGACTAAATAACAATATATTCTGCCCTATGACAGATAATAGGTTAATAAGTTAAGGTAGAGGAGTATTGTTATCTTCCAGTTATTTGATAGTAACCAAATGAACACTGACAGGCAAGGTTTAGAATGGATGTACAACTACTAATAATTACTTTCTCACAATGATAATAAAATCAAAGACTAAACATCTTACCTGTAGGTGGATTTTCAATCTGTGTGCCTGCTCTGAGTGTAGTACCAAGAGAGCTGCCTTCCTGCCAAACCTTGAAAGTCATTGGCTCCAGAGTATGGGCATACCATTTACTTTTATCACCAATGAGTGCTGGGTCACATACACCTGTGTTTACTCTTAGAAAGGCCATATTAGATGGGGTAAGAGCCCATTCTGCAAGAAATTCCACTGCCTGGCAAGAAAAAAAAAAATGTCTCAGAAGCATATCATGAAATAAAACTTGCATTACTATTTAAAAATTAAGCTGTCCATAATATTTACACATGTTCTATTTATACATACATACATATAAATATGTGTATATATGCACACACACAAACATACACACACACATACACACACACACACATGCATGCATGCATGCATGCATGCACACACATACACACACACACACACACACACACACACACACACACACACACACACACACACACACACACACACACACACACACACACACACACACAAAATATTTACACATGTTCTAATTATACATACATACACACAAATATGTTTATATATGTACACACACAAATACACACAAACACACACACACACAGACACACCTGTATACATATCAATCTCTATTTCTATCTATCTGTCTATATGAAAATATTCCATCTAAAATCTTAACCCACCTGTGTACGAGCAAACATATTAAGGAAGGGTGTTGCTCGTGGTCTTGACCTCAGGAAAGAGTTTATCTGAAAAGCCACCACTGGACGTGGGTATAGACGAAGTGTTCGTGTGTGTTCTGTGAAATTGGCTAGGATATTCTGTGAGTTGAAAAAACGAACCATAGCAACACGCGTTGCTATGTCCACTGAATCCACATCATTACCTGGAAGAAATGGTTTTAAATTTAATTGATTTGTGAAGATGGTTAATCATAATCAGAAGCATATATGTAAAACATTTATATAACAAGTTTTACCATACTAGCTGGAATTCCATACTAAAAAATATCATCAAATCTTTATCCAAATATTACATATCAATATAACACCAACCATAAATAAAAAGGTTGTAGTTCCCACTCTGGGAATGATGATGATGATGCCCCTTGTTTTTATGCATGTCCTCAAAGCAGCGAGGAGGTGGCTGAGGTGACATGCTTGCTAAGGCCTGAGAAGTGATCAAGAACAGGAGAGTTACTATCAAAGCTAATTAATTTACCTACAGATTTACCTTTTCTAGTAAATTTCAGTAACACATGCATAAAATAATGATCAAATCCATAACCTCATTATCCTCTTGTAGAATGGAAAAAAAATATATATATATAAATATATATTTATATACTGTACTATTAACTTTTTAAAAAATCTTATTCATTTAAAAAATCAGAGTATACAATGAAAAAAAAAAATCTTAGTTTTCTGATCATACATAAATGACTGTTTTCTGTCCATATATCTTTTAACAAAAGCCAAATATCGGTGAGTAAAATCAATTTGAAAAGACTGATGTCTTTATTCACACATCCAAAAAAATGTAATGGTTAATATTTTAATAATATATCTCATGGCCATGCATTCATGCAAATTACTTTTGCATTTAAAACCAAATTGCAACAGTGCACCTGAAATGGGTTTCAAGATAAATCTACACCTAAGCCCACAGAATATATATTTTTCTTTGTCACACAAAGACATAAAAAAAATATATATATATAATACACACACACACACACACACACACACACACACACACACACACACACACACACACACACACACACACACACACACATACACACACACACTCATACCTATACACACATACACATACACATCCCCACGCACACACACACATGCACACACAAGTATGCACATGCAGAAACGCACATGCATTCGTGCACACACACACACACACACACACACACACACACACACACACACACACTCATAACCATACCAACACGTACACGCACACATACACAAGTATGCACATGCACGCGCGTGCGTACACACACGCACACACACACACACACACACACACACACACACACACACACACACACACACACACACTCATAACCATACCAACATGTACACGCACACATACACAAGTATGCACATGCACGCGCGTGCGTACACGCACACACACACACACACACACACACACACACACACACACACACACACACACACACACACACACACACACACTCATACCCATACACACAAACACATGCACATCCCCACACATACACACACATGCACACACAAGTATGCACATGCACAAATGCACATGCACTTGTGCACACACACAAAAGCACACACACACACACACTCACACACACACACACACACACGCACGCACGCACGCACGCACGCACGCACGCACGCACGCACGCACACACACACACACACACACACACTCCCACACACACACACACAAGTATGCACATGCACATGCACGTGCATGCGCGCGCACACACACACACACACACACACACACACACACACACACACACACACACACACACACACACACACACACACACGCACACACACACACACACACACACACACAAACACACACACACATGCACACACACACACACACACACACACACACACACACACACACACACACACACACACACACACACACACACACACACATGCTCAGAGATACCTACAAGCATGCACACACACAGTCAAACACAGACACATTTAAGCATTTATACTAATACACTGACAACCATAGCAACATCTATACACACCTACACCCAAACCTATATCATACTTGCAACCATACATGATTTTTAATAGCAGGTTCTGTACTAGGCTTATTTCAAAATTGTGGATGATGTTTAACACTGCACTACAAGTGGACCCTACAACTAAAATGTCATCACCATAAGGTCTACTGATATCTACTTCAGTTAGTCATTTGTACTATTTGAAATCCACTATCTAGGTGCCCCTACCTGTACATAATGGAAGTTTGCTAAATGTTTGGTAATTTGTTTTTAATTAAAAGGATATTACTGATTGTCATTTTAACAAATTAAACATAGACATAAAGCGAAAGTATCGACTTCGTGCTTGTTTGGTATTCATTTGCCACTTAGAATGATATAATTTACAAGGCCAGTGCATCTTGGCACACACTTTTTAGCAATGTTGGGGGCAAGGACAGTATTACTCTTGTTTTAGGTGAATAGATGTAAGATTACAATAAGCGGGATGCCATATGAATTGGCCTTTTATCCAATATCTTATTTTACACCAACCGATGAGGATATGGAAATTGTTGATAAATGCAGTTGTGAGTAAGAGAACATGCATTGATCAGTCAATTTCTTCTAATTACCATATATAATATGTGATTACAATCAAAAGATTTTCTAATTTGTGAAGATATTTAAAGATTACTGCTTGGGATAAACTGGAGAGATATACATTAGGTGTAGATTTAATGTCGCATTTACCTATTCAGCTTCCATCAGCACTTGAATAAATAAAGTAAAAGCATTCTCATCACAAGAAAATGATCCAAGCAATAATCCTTTAGTAATGCAGCAAGACAAGTTAAAATTCTGAAAGACCAAAACAACTCTTTTACAGCAGGTCACAACCACAAATCACAAACCTCATCCATAGACTTTAACGCCTGTGGCAGCGTGGAAATATTGAAGAGGAGAAGGAGAAGGGAAATAAGAGACATATAATGAAATAAGAAAAAAACAAGAGGCCACTGGGGTTGTAGGAGTGTGGGCTGAGAAATCACAAAAAAATCATTGTATTGACAGCTGTATCTCTTTTTTTTTCTACTTCTGAAGGTTGATGAATTATAATTCCAATTTCTTTTTATCTGTGTACATCCTTTGAATAGAATTTGGACCATATGCTTTACTATAGGAAATTCAATCAGTGTTAATTCATATGCAGGAATTTATAATTGAGTATTGCATCAATATAACATGTACTCATTTCACTGTTAATATTGCACTTATAAAATGTACATTACCATTTAATAACACATAAAAAAACACCAAAAGATCAAATACCAATATACCGTGCTAAGTACAGTACCAGAGGAATTTCCAAGCAGTGTGCACATGCAGTAATGCACACTCATGAATTCAAGACAACTGGCACATTCTCGATCAAAGGGATCTGCACAATTTTTCACACTACTATCAGTCCTAGATAGTCTGGGGGTAAGGGGTTAAACATCTTAAAATGCCCTTGGATATTTTTGCATTACATGCAATTGTCAATAATTTTAGGAAACCTAGTACAAAAGAAGCCAAGAAAGCTACACCAGAATAATCAAATTTATATTCTTGTACAAAATCTGTTACCACACTGGTATCAAAGTTTCTGGCATGCACACACCTTCCAGTAAAATTATCTTGAAAATCCACTAAAAAGTACAAAATAGTGAACAGAATTTGTGAACCCTAACTAGGTATATAATAATGAAAGGAATATGTTTCATGTTCAGAAAATGAGGTTTACATGCACTCAGTTTTTACTTAAACAGATAAATATTTTATGACAAGTGGAATTTACTTTTACAATTTGCATATTATCTGGACTCTAAATAATCACATTTGTGTATATGCATTAATGCATAAAGGAACATTGGCACTCTGCAAGGCAGCACAATCACTGAATATTTTAAAAGTTTTAAAAATTCTGTATCATTACAAGATATACAAAAATCTAAAAACATATTAAACCACATAAAAAAAATAATGCTCCCTTTTTTCACACATTCTGTATCATAATAGCTGTCTTGATGATAACAAATAAATCCAAGTACATATACTGAAAAAGTGTTGCTAATTCCCTAATAATCTATTGTTTCTATATGACTACTAAATCACAGTGTCACATGGAATCAATGGCAAGCAAATATTTGATGAAATTTCATAGTCCAACAGAGCCAAGAGTCACACGCATTGGAACATGACAAAGGTAGTTGAAATTTTCCTAAAAAAATCTGTAGGAGGTTCTAGGCACATAACAAATCCTATAAAACTGCTGAACATATTATGCCCATTGGAGAACAGGGTACAAAGCCCTTAGGCTACACAGGTAAATCAGAGAACTGCAATCAGTGTGGGTGTGGCTTGTAACAACTGTACTGTATCTCAGAGGGACTAGAATGGAGTTATGAACATCATAAAATGTAAATAGAGTTTCAACAATAAATACTGTATATATTATCTGTGTTTGATATGCCTTCCTTATGCATTATAGGAATATCCTTCAGCTGAAAAGGATATACTGACATACCTCATAACAGTAATCTGTGAAAACACTCATAAGGAGCGCTATCAAAACACCAATAAAAGAAGGACTTTGTTCGCTACACAGACCAAGAATCCTACCTCAAGAGACTGAAAGTATAATCTGGAATATTGTGTTTTGTAGAATACAGATCTCTACATAATACTGTTAACATAGCTTAATAGCATGAACAAGGGAGTTCATGCAGTCCTACTTGTCACCTGAACCAAGGAATAGTAGCTTTAATTGGGCAAAAGGAACTATGTAAAACAAACTAGTCCCTCTGAAACAAGAGATAAAGCATTTCCTTTTGGTTTTCAATATTGTTCTTTTATCATTCAAGATACGTAAATTACCACTTGCATAAATATTCTCGAGTTAGTTATATTACAGTAACAAAATAACATCTATAGAATAACAAATACATTCTGTAATGACAGACTAGAGAACCTGTATGTTTATAAACACAAAGGGTAACTGTGTATATATCCATAACATGAGGAGGCCCTGGGCAACTTTTAGTAGTGGAGCCCACTCTAGCCTAGATATCAAATGATGATGATAAAAAATTAAGAATATGATAATATGAATAAGTTTTCCACAACTATCACTCATAAGTTCAATTTTACTACCCAGCTTGCCTTTTCCTAAATCTAGCTGTGATCCATGATCTT
>NC_061828.1:21464193-21469193 GCF_019202785.1 Penaeus chinensis | reverse complement strand
TCACATATATATGAATTTTGTAAATGTATAAATGTGAGTATAGTGCATGTCTTTGATGTCTTTGATGAAGGTGCTAATGCAACAAACAAGAAGAAATTCAGGAACAAAAAACACCCAAGTTGCAAAGGACAAAAAAGTCTATCCTGTATCATACACAGGTGCACTCAGGTCAGGTCAAGTGTCAGCATATTTCATAAGAAGAACCAACACTGACAGTAAAGGTTCTTCTGAATTAGCACAAGCTACACTTTTTTCTTTTATTCAGAGCTCACAAAGTCAATTCATTACTACTAATGGGAAGAATTTCTAAATACTTTCAAACAATATTTCTGCACTGTCTTGCAGAAATCAAATTGTTGTATAAGGATTGCCTTAATGATATAATGCTTTCATTCTTTATTATTTATCAATTTCCTGATCAAGAGTAAAACTACATTTCTATATCTTTTGTATTAATATTTGTTCTAATACTGTTTGAAACATAGGCTTTGAGTATTTTTTTCATAAATAAGGATATAAATTTCAAAAGAAGATTTGTACTTACAAAATATTATCATATGAAATAATCTTTCCTTTAATAGAGAGAAAATAAAGATTGTCATTGCTGCAGAACCATAATAGACATGAAGCAGTTATCATAGCTAAACATTTAACAGAGAAACCCTAAACACCCACAATAAAATTGAAGAAATTAAACCTAGAAATAAGGAAATCTTATGTAAAGCCAAGCCATGATTTAAAGCCAGCAACTACACAAGAAGAAGAAGGCTGCAGCTTTTCAATCACTTTATAGTCTTATGATTGTGCTAGAACTCTTTGACTTGAATTATCTACTCACTCATATATACATTATCATTGGCAGAAAAAAAATTATCATAGTTTTGTAGTTCACTGAAATATGATTAACAAGTATATAAATTTGTAGTTCTACTTGAGCAGTTGTGAGGCAAATGAAGCCTTCTGTAATATTTATTTAAATCCTTATATATTATGATCAAGACTTTGCCTGACATCATACACCATTTGATGCTCTTGCAAAAAAAGCTGTAACAAGTGAGACATAAAAACATACAAAATGTGCATTAGTAAAAAAATATTAATTTACTTAACAAGCAATCTTATAAATTTCATAATACAAATATTCTTACTTGCTTAAGGTGGTTCTTCAGTATGGTACACTCTGGTTCTGGCAGAGGAGGAATTTCATCACCTTGCGGAGGTGCTGTTATTTTATTGGCATCTAAGTCAATCAACCATACATCATCTGGCAAGCTGTGGCAAGAAAAGTAGTATTTTAAAATAGAAATGGAGTATCCCCTAGAGCAAATGAATAAAGATATACAAGCTATTTTCTCAAAACTGGCCTGATACTTATTCATTTCAGACAGGATTATGCTAGGCTACCTGTATCAACAAGCTTGGCACATATGTTAATGTGCTGTATTTCAGTAAAACACTTTATTTACATTCAGTTTTTCATTATCCTAATTTACAGTACTTTTTGATGGTACAAGCATTCCTGAATTATTATCATGCAACCAAAAATGTCATTAAATGTCATTAACCTTCACTATTTAAAAATTCCTGCTTCCTGCCCAATATAACTTAAACTTATTATGTGCTAAATAGATCTTTTGTTATATAATGTAACATGAATCATAGCTAGTAGCATACTTTTATGTCACTGTTATAAAAATGGAAGTTATAAAGATAAATCTTAGGACACTACATGAATTTCAATACCTAATGCTGTGCCAGTGCCAACTGTCTAACCAAGTAATCTACATATCTAATCATCATCTTCATCATCAGGTGTCTAATGCTAATGCACATGGCCACATCCATCCCTCACTTCAAGCCAGGCCCTCAGCCTATCTCTGATTCCTTATGACAGGTTTGATCCAGCTGCCCTAGCCATGACTTCCTAGGTTGCCCCAAAGGTCTCCTCCACCCAGGATTGTCTCATAGAGACAACCTGATGGGCAGGGCCATCCACAAGGAAACAAGCTAGGTGCTCATATAGCCTGAGCTGACAGTCCTGGATTATGGAAGTGATAGGTCCCATATTGGTCCCACAGTGTAGCCATTGGCTGGACACCTGGTCCTGCCAATTGCACCCCCATGATCCAGCATAGGGACTTATTACAAAAGGCATCAAGATGAGACTTCAAGGCACTGGATAGCATCCAGGTTTTGTTTCCATAGAGCAAAACTGGCAGCATGAAGGCCTTGAAGACATATAGCTTGGTCCTTCTGCATAGGTACTGACATCTCCAAATGCTCTTGTTGCTTGAGTTCGTAGCTACTGCTGCCAGACTAATCCATCTACTGACTTTCTGGTATGACAGCCCAGAGACATGGACTACATTATCAATGCATGTAAAGCTCTCTGTGATTTCAACATCCTTACTACAAATATGTATCACCTGAATAGGTTTCCCTAACAAGCCCCAAAAATCCCAGATCTTGGTCTTGGGCCAGGAGACCTTTGTAGGCTGCAAACAGCCCATGACAAAACTCAAAATAGCAGTACGATACAGTCTATTGTAGACTTGTCAGGAATGAATGCAGACTGCTCTGGTCTCTGGTGCCTTAACAATCTTGCCTGTATACTGAGCAATGTAATGTCACGGTAGTTGCCACAGTCCTAACAATCCCCTTTCCCCTGACTGAGAGGGATGACCACACCCCTCAACAGGTCAGAAGGAATGAAACTAGACTGCTAGATGGAAGGCAAGATTCTATGAAAGCTGCATGCCATAGGTTCACCCAGTCTTTAACAGTTCAGGAGGGATATCCCATATGCCTGCAGCTTTCCCACCCTTCAGCTCGGAGATCACCTCACTAAACACTAACCACAAGTTCCACACTGATGGGTGGGTCCAGCATAGGAACTGTGACACCATTCCATCCAGATTAACTGCTGGAGGGTCTACCTGGCACAGCTGCTCAAAATACTTAGCCCAACGTTCAGGAATCCCAACATGATCTGAGATGATCTGTCCATCCACTGAGACCTTCAACCTCCTCAGCAAGATTCCTGATTTACGTTTCCTTGTTCCTTCTCAGCAGTGACTAAACCCTGCACACCAAGGAACTGCACAAATCCTGATTGCCATTCAATCAAGCCTTGCCCTCAGGTAATTATCAGTGGACTCCTGCACTGCATCATGCTTAAAGAATTCCAACAGAGCTACTGGGTCCATCAGGTTTTCGAGCTCTGAACTGATCAGAGACTGCTGGGCACACTCCTCCTCCATCAGTTTTTATAAGTGACACCCTAAAGTGGCCACTGGAGAGACAGGGAGTTTTGAAGTGGACCCAAAGCTTACCACAACCAGTCTATGGTCAGTTCCACAGAACTCAGCATTCCGGTAAACCCTGCAGTTCTGGAGGATCCTCCGGTGACTGCTGAAAAGAATGTGGTCTATCTCCTTGGCTACAGTATCACTATACCATGTCCAGTGATGTGGGATAACAGGAGCCAGAAATCCTCAATCTCTTGATTGAAGGAGGCTGTTCTCACTACTGAGATCAGCTCCTAAGCCATGGAAATCGACAGACATCTCATAACCAACTCGATCACAGATGGATACCACAGTGAAGTTGCTGAGTACAATGCAAATGTCCTGCCAGAGACATTTGTCAGCCACAGATGTGAGTTTGGCATAGAACACCTCAAGCATGCTTTAGTCTCAATGTCATAATATGCTTTACGACCTTTATTACCAATGGTTGAAGTCAGCTGGAGATGATTATGGTACTTCCCAAAGATTTTGACCATCACCCCAGCCCAACCAGTAGTAAGTATACCTATCTATACTGATCCTGCGCTGCCAGGTCTTCTCACCTCCAAGAGGGCAACCATCTCAACTCTCAATGGCAAGAATAAATGCTGTAGCAAGGACCAGATGTTCAAAGCTTCTACCTGGAGAGCCTGCCTGAGGAAGTTGCTCCAGGTGGACGTCACCTCTGCCTCCCCCCAACATTGCCCCATATAGTTTAAATGTCTTTAAAACTATACTCAGGTCAGGAATCTTTAAAAGTCTGATAAACCACTGGCTTGTCCATGATTTTATTATACAAGAACCACTTACCTAAAATGCTTTTTGTAGAGGAGAAAAGAGGCTGGGATGCCAATAATGTAGGGAGTGGGTGCTAGGAGAAGTTGTTCTGAGCAGCTCATACAAGTTGGCAGAAGTGGAATGATAGGGAACATGTATTCCAGTGGATAGATCATGGCTACAAAGGCTAGCACCGACATGGACAATGCATTGTTGTCACGTGACTGTAACACCAACTGGAATAAGAGAAAGTCATTTTTATATTAAATGCATAATATATGCCTGAGAACTGTGTAGTTTATACCCCCAAATTTATGATTTTCAGAAAAAGTTCAATTAAAGGTTTGCCTAACACAGAGTGAACTAATATGCTTTCAACACACTTGCATTATTTATTTGGCTGAAATAAAGGTCTGTCCATTTTTCCTGTTTCATATGCAAAACATTTACTCTACTAAACTAGTATCTTATATAAAGTCAAACAGGTGTTACTGTTTATACAACCCAGTGCAACAGACTTTGCAACAACAGGTAAGACACCTAGTAAAGAATATTAATAATCAGTCTATGAAAATATCATATGTAGGGTTCCCTTCCCTTAAATCAATCAACAAAAAATAAGTATTATGAATACCATTAATACATCATTTCCGATGCCTGTAAAGAGCATAATAACAAAGGATATTCCCTCACCTTCTGTTCAAGGATAATGAGTTCAAGTACTGTGAGGCAAGAGTCAACACCCAACAGTTCCAAAGGCAAATGGAGTGGAAAGTCTATCAGGGAGAACCTAGTGTGGTCAGGCAATGCAAAGGTTAAGGGCGGTTGGAAGTCTCTTGACAATAATTCCAGCTGTGAAAAGAAAATATGCTGATGTAGTTTAAACATATCTTGAGATATCTTTACATTTCATAAAAGAAGGGTAAAAGAAGCAGA
>NC_061828.1:21424193-21436693 GCF_019202785.1 Penaeus chinensis | reverse complement strand
AGGTGGTTATGCTGGTCAAACGATCCTTGCGCCTTTCTAATAACAGCTTATGTCATCAGTGTAGCTGGTTACCGCAGACTAAAACCTCTGTCTAGACAATAGACAGTATACAAATTATGCCGAGGGGATTCTCACCCACACTCACCATGATAAGAGGAATATCCTCGCTTTCTCACTGACGAGGTTTGAGACTCTGTCACACAAAAGGTTCTCTTGGATACCAGATCTCTGGAACTACCTCCTAAAGGCAGATACAAGTTTGTTAATGGTTGACATCCTGGGGAAGTGCTCCACTTCGGGCCAGCCTGTCAACCTTTCTGCATAGGCCTAGTTGAAATACAAATGGCGTTCGGCTCGCGCAATGCACGCAACACCTCTCTTCACGGTCTACTGTAATTCACTGTCTGGGGCAGAAGTTAAATTTTGCATATCTGGCACTACCGTCGTTTTTATGCCAGGCCAGTATACAGCCTGCCTAGCGCACCGTAGTGCAGAATCTCTGCCCTGGTGACCTGAGTGAAGGTTGGCCAGGACGCACGCCACAGGGATGACCACTCATAAGTGTCTCTCGTCACTGTCATAAGGAATGAAATCTAGGCATGATAGATGTCGTCTCATCCTGTAACATGGGCGGTCTTTCCAGTCTGCCCAGTCCCCAGCCACATCATCTGCTAAGTCTGTTTTTTTTTTTGTTTTTTTTGGTTCACCCTACAATACAGGGTATCTATATACATATATATATATATATATATATTTATAATTATATATATACACACATCTGTGTGTGTGTGTGTATAAATAGATAGATAGATATACTTATATATATATATATATATATATATATATATATATTATGTGTGTCTGCACACACACACACACACACACACACACACACACACACACACACACACACACACACACACACACTTATATATATATAACATACATACACATATATATATAAGTAAATACATTGTATATACATGTATAAACATATATGTGTATATATGTGTGTATATATATATATATATATATAAATATCGCAGCGTCACCTAAACCCTTGGTGAATGCGTCCTGTACACTGTAGTGTCCCATGGGTGTGCACAAGTAACAGAAGCGTCCTTATGGGGCGATAAGGGTTAGGAGTTTTCTGCCTTCTTTATCCAGCGGAATCTGGTGATACCCCGAATAAGCGTCCGCAACATATTTGAAAGTGTGCTTCGGTGTGCTGATCATCCATGACCATGATCATGGCAGGGATTCAATGTTCAATAACGCCCCTCCTGACTTCCTTCTATAGTTGCTGCCTTACATCATCATATAAATGGTGAGGGATCGATGCCGGGGCATCGAATAGGGCTTTACATTGGGCCGCAGTAGATTTGATGAGGGAGGTCCTCTATCTATGAGGGAGGCGCGCAGTCTATTCCAAACGCCGTGCGTTGTAAGTGCTCCAGGAGCCACTTCACCAGGCTGTCTGCATTGTCTTCCGTCAGGGCATTGGGGATTTAGCAGGTTGAGAGGCCCCTACGTGGATCCTCTATGTGCTCCATGGCGCCCCCATCGCACGCACATTATGGAAGTCGAATAGCACTAGACCCTGTGTCTTACATACCTGTAATGAGAGGTAAAGCTGCTGCACGCCTTCAGTCACCCACAGTAATAGAGTGGATGACTGAAGAAATAGAATGATTTCTCCTTGATGTACAGTAGTTTTCTGTAGGTTCCGCAGGACCATTTCTTATCTCACCCCTTGATCCCTTCCGCAGTTCCTGAGCTGCGCCGGAGCAGAATGACGAGACCATGTCATATTTTGTCTTTGATTGTTACAATTTGGGTCCTCATAATCCCCTCCTTCTGAGAACATTTCATGAAATATTCCCTGACTTTGAGCCGAACTGGGAAAGTATGCTTCCGGAGTTGGGGGCTTCTGCAGGCGACATGTCTTCCCACTTTGCCCTAGGGCACTTGAGTTCCAGGTTCTATGGACGGTGGGGGCACACAGACGAATGTAACAGACGGAATCCGTGTCACTACCTTTGTCAATCCTCCACTGAGAGACGTATGTGCAGAAGTCAGACGAGGTCATTTCCTGGCAGTATTTATCCAGGCCTGGAATGTTAAAGGTCCTGGCCCTTCGGTTCTCGGGCCTCGCTATCACTACAGCCTGCTGTAATGCCATAATGGTGGCATCGGACGAAAGTCGTTGTTTGTGCCGGCGCTCGGCGCTTGTATGTGGTCGGAAATCTTAGCCTTGTAGCTGTAGTCATATCTGTGTAGTTCGTGGGTCACTGGGTGTGTGACGCAGGGTGACGTCGCTGCCCCATATGCATTGAGGATACCCTGTGACGCGGATGTTGCCACCGACCCAGATGCGCTGATGATGACCTGTGACGCGGGATGACGTCGCCGCGCCAGATGCGCTGAGGATGCCCTGTGACGCGAGATGACGTCACCGCCCCGGGCGCGCTAGAGATCCCCTATGAAGCGGGATGATGTCGCCGCCTCGAATGCGCTGAGGATGCCCTATAACGCGGGATGACGTCGCCGCTTCAGATGCCCTGAGGATACCTTATGGCGCGGGATGACGTCACCGCCCCTGATGCGCTAAGGATGCCCCATGACGTTGTATGACCCCCCCCCCCCCCCCAGATGCGCTGAGGTAGCCCTGTGACGCGAGATGACGCCCCAGATGCGCTGAGGATGGCCTGTGACGCGAGATGAAGTCGCCGCCCCGGACGCGCTGAGGATACCCTATGACGTGGGATGACGTCGTAATGAGGATGCCCTATAAAGCGGGATGACATCGCCGCAACCATTAAACCCACTAATAAGAGTTCACGAATGACAAATATAAAGAAATCTGTAAATCCACTTACCCTAAATAATATAAAAACATCCTTAAATGAAGTTCACTGGAAATAATTAATAAAGAAACAAACTGTAAATGAAAACCAATATATCTATTAATAGATTCACTGAGCTATATAACCACTACTGTATTCTGTGAAAATCAAGCATGCAAGCAGACCATATCACACCAACAACAATCAACTCAATTAAAACTAGACACAAGTTGCAGCGAAAATATGCAAAGTGGCCCATAACATACGAAAATATTTGAAAGCTTATATAAATACTCTAACCTGCGTGATTAAACATGCTAAATATAATTACTACAACAGCAAGTTTAGTGTGTATGCAGGTAATTAATGATATACTAAATCGTAATGCAAAAGCTCAAGCTGCACTATCTACATCCTCAGCAATGAAGTAAATTCTGATCCTAAAGAGATTGTGAACGGAATCAATAGATATTCTATTGAGATGGGAGCTAATCTAATATGTCAAAGTCCACGCAACCACTGATTTCCGGCAATTCCTCCCTGAAAGCGCTACATGTTCATTAAGATTATCCCAAGTATCTGAACTTTAATTGAAGGACGTCATTAATAACCCTAAAAAGTCAACGCATAGCTTCCTCATAATTACAGAACCATTTCATTGTTAACAACATCCAATAAAATATTTGGAAAGATAGTTTTTAGAAGATTAATGACTTTCTTTGAGAACTAGCCATTAATAGCCAATAGCCAATATGGATTCAAACCAAATTACTCAATTGAATTAGCTATTCACCACCTAACAAATCAATTATATGAAGCTTTAGAAAAAAAAAAAAAAAACAGTATCAAATATTGAGGTGTGTGGTATTCGAGGTCCAGCATTAGCATGGTTTCAAATTTACTTGGGCAAACCTATACAATATGTATATTACCAAAACTGCATTTCACACCATAGGGATATTAAACATGGGGTCCCGCAGGGATCAGTACTTGGTCCTGTATTGTTTTTGATTTACAAAAATAACATTGCTCAATTTTCACATAAAATAAACCTCCTGTTTTTTGCAGACGACGCTAATATATATATATATATATATATATATATATATATATATATATATATATATATATATATATATATATATACATATACATATACATATATATACGTATATATACATATATATACATATCATATATATACACATATATATACATATACATATATATACGTATATATACATATATATACGTATATATACATATATATACATATATACATATATATACATATATAAACGTATATATACATATATATACATATACATATATATACGTATATATACATATATATACATATATAAACGTATATATACATATATATATACATATACATATATATACATATATATACATATATATACATATACATATATATATACATATATATACGTATATATACATATATACATATATATATACATATATATACATATATATACATATATATACATATATATATATACATAACCTCCTTGATAATGAAATGAAACACTTAACAAACTGGATTTAAAGACTGCAAAAACTTACCATTTAGTATCACATCACTCGAATTATAGACCAAATGTCGATATCAAATTGGATATAGTAACCATAAAAAGAGTTGGTGAAGCAAAGTTTCTCGGAATTACTGTAGATAGTCGTTTACTCTTTAGAAGACTCAAATCAGTGATGTAAAAATAAAAATAACAATGGTAACTGGAATTCTAGTTTATTGTTCTGCAGTGTGGAGTGAAGCAAACAAAACGAGAAAATATTTCTCATCATCACTTACTGGTCACAAAGAACCCGAACTGCTAAAACTCCTACATATGATGTTAATATCAGATCGGAGTATTTGTTTTTTAATCCATAAATGGTCTAATTCCATCAACAAAGCTTCCACTCAATTAATATACGAGCCGTCTGTAAGACAGTGTAAGAGCTCCTATGTCCAAGAGAGACTTGCATATAGAGGATCCAAAATATGGAATTCAATATATGATGTACTAAGGCAGTCTCCATCTGTGTATCACTTCAAACGTGAAACAAAGAACTAACCGAAGAACACTAGTCCAATACGATTTTAACATTGTCATTATCGTGTATAACATATATAACGATATATCATACCACAAGGTACAAAGATATAACATGCATTCTCCCAGCTTAGTTATATATATTATCATCATCATTTTGGGGCTAACGCCGGCAGGGGCGCATAGCCGCATCCACCTTTTGTTTCCACCTACGAGGGTCCCTCATGGCGAGCCGCCAGGCAGGGGCCCAGCCCATCTCTAGTTCCTCATGACAGGTTTGATCGATCTGCCCAAGCCACGACCTTCTCGGTCGTCCCACAGGCCTCCTCCATCCAGGGTTGTCTCGGACAGAGACAACCTGATGGGCAGGATCATCCTGTGGGAGTCGTGCCAAGTGGCCATATAGCCTGAGTTGGCTATATGGATTGTGCAAGTAACAGGTCCTGTACCAGTCTCACGGTGCAGCCGTTGGTTGGACACATGGTCTCGCCAACTGTACCCCATTATCCGGCGCAAGGATCTGTTACAAAAGGCATCAAGACGAGATTCCAGAGCACAAGATAGTGTCCAAGTTTCACTACCATAGAGTAAACCTTGCAGTATCAGGGCCTTGAAAACACGTAACTTGGTCCTTCTGCACAGGTACCGACATCTCCAAATACTCTTGTCGAGAGATTTCATGACCCCTGCTGCCAGGCCAATCCGTCTACTGACTTCTTGGTCTGACAGCCCAGAGTCGTGAACTGCACTACCAAGGTATATATAGCTCTTTGTGACTTCGATGTTTTCACCGCAAGCACGTACCGACTGCACAGGGTCTCCTAGCAGGCCCCCAAAATCCTCTAGCCCCAGGGGCTTCGCTTCATTGCTAAATGCATCAAGAGCAGCCACAAGGGTTTCCAGAGATTCAGAGAGCACGGCAACATCATCAGCAAAGTCAAGGTCTGTAACCTTGATATTGCCCAGAGTTGCTCCACAGTGACTTTGGACAGTAGCTCTACCCAGTATCCAATCCATGCAAGTGTTGAAAAGTGTTGGTGCAAGAACACAGCCTTGCCTCAACTAACAGGGAAGAAGCTCGACAGGCCCCTACCACACTTTACAGCACTTTCAGTGCCTGTATACAGGTTTGCTATTAGTCCAATAATTCTTGTTGGAATTCCTCTTAGTCTCAGGATCTCCCAGAGAGATTCGCGACGCACCGTGTCAAACGCCTTCTTGAGGTCGATGTAGGCTGCGAGCAGCCCACGTCCGAACTCACGACGGCGGTCTATAATGATTCGAAGCGCCAGGATGCGGTCTATTGTGGACTTACCAGGGGGAAACCAAGTTTGCTACGGCCTTTGGTGCCTCAACAGGTGGTCCCTGATACATCTCAATAAGATGTGCGCGAGTACCTTGCCTGGTACACTGAGTAGTGTAATGCCTCGGTGATTGCTGCAGTCCCAGCAATCCCCTTTCCCCTTCCAGAGAGGGATGACCACACCCCTCAGCAGGTCAGGGGGAAAGGTACCAGTCTGCCAGAAGGCAGACAGGCCTGCATGCAAGCCCCTTGCCATAGGTTCTCCACCAGCCTTTAACAATTCAGCTGGGATGCCACAAACACCTGCTGCTTTACCACTCTTCAGCTTGGAGATCGCCCCCCTGATTTCGGTTAGGGAAGGTGGATCCTCGCTGATGGGTGGGTCTAGCAGAGGAGTCTCAACATTACCCGCATCCATGTTAACTGTTGGTGGATCAACCTTATAAAATTGCTCAAAATACTCAGCCCAATGCACACGCACCCCATCAGGATCTGTGATTATCTGGCCACTTGCTGAGCGGACTGCAGTCGTCTGTGAGGAGGGCTTGGAGTTCAGCTTTCTCACAACTTGGTAGGCAGGACAAAGGTCATTTACTAGGAAATGGCTTTCGACCTCCTCTGCAAGACTACTGATAAACTGTTCCTTATCCCTTCTCAACAGTGACCTAGTCCTGCGCACCAGAGAGCGGTGCAAGTTGCGATCCCCTGGCAATAAAGCCGCACGACAAGCATCTGTGGCTTCCAGTGTCTCCTGCGAGATGGAATTCTGTCTTGTTCTTGGGCGTTCACCAATGGATTCCTGAGCTGCATCAAGCGTTTCACGCTTGAAGGTATCCCACATAAGAAAAGGGTCTGTCAGGCCCTCGAGTGCTTTGAGACGACCAGAGATAACCTCAGCAAACCCCCGGGTACACTCGTCCTCCCTCAATCTGTCCAAATGAAACACCCTAGGGTGTTCATTTGGGCGACGGGGGGTTCTAAAGCAGACCCGGAGAGTAGCCACAACTAATCTATGATCAGTTCCACAGAGCTCAGCGCTTCGATACACCCTGCAGTTCTGGAGGATCCTCCACCGAGTGCTAACGAGGATGTGGTCGATCTCCTTGGCCACTCTACCCATACCGCTGTACCAAGTCCAACGATGCGGGTCAGAACGCTGATACCAGGAGCCAGAAATCCTCAATTTCTGGGACCTAGCAAAGTTACGGAAAAGGAGGCTATTCTCGCTGCCAGCATCAGCTCCTGAGCCATGAGGACCGACAGACATCTCGTAGCCAGCTCGATCACAGCCGGATACCGCATTGAAGTCGCCCAGAACAATACGAATATCTCGCCGAGGACATCTGTCTGCGACAGATGCAAGTTTGGCGTAGAACATATCTTTCACCTCAAGTTTATATACATCCGTAGGAGCGTATACAGCAACAAGAGACATGAAGCCAAATGAAAGCTTCAGTTTCAATACCATGATATGCTCATCGACTGGAGTGACCTCAACTACCGAGGGTTGAAGTCTGCTGGAGATGGCTATGGCTACTCCCTGGAGATGGTGGCCATCACTGCGGCCCGACCAGTAGTAGGTGTAGCCACCCACACTAATCGTGCCGCTGCCAGGTCTTCTCATCTCCAAGAGAGCAGCCACCTCAACTCTGAGCTGCTTCAATTCCCTCGAAAGTAGTAGTAACCGATCGTCCTGTCGCAGGGAACAGACATACCAAGCCCCCACCCTGAGAGTCCGCCTGAGGTCTAACCTCGGGCAGTCACTCCAGGTGGGCGCCACCTCTGCCACCCCTACTGACGCCACCCCATATAGAGGAGGTTAGCTGGCTGCAAGCCCCATAATCCACCTGCAGGGCTCCCTGTGGCTTTCCCCCACAAGCATCACGCCAGGTTGACAGCCGCTGGGACAGAGCTAGGATGGAAGGATAACCCCCTCCCCACCCGAGTCCCAGCGGTCGCCATCCCAGAGGGACCCACAGCCCGCCATACTTGCTGGGTGGGAGGGACTTTAGCCCTCCCCCCAGCACCAACAACTAAATGGTTTGTTGCCAGTGGTTATCTCGGGGGGGCGACTGGCAAGGCCTGCCTCCCCACAGCCGCCCATTACACCCAGAGGGCGCGGGGGCAGGAGTTAGTACGAAGCCAGGGCATATCCACACGCCGGTGGGCCATAGATCCGTACCTTTAGGGCCTCCTGCTGCTCCAAGAGCCTCCGCAGTTCAGCCTAGGACCGCAAGGTACCTAGTTTCCATGGGTGGCCACGAGGAGGCACTGCAGAAGTCTTGATGATGGAGAGGCTATGAGCTGGCAGGGGAGTCTTATGCATAGCTGCTCCCTTTTTCGGACCAGGCTAGCCAGCAGTGGCAGCTGAAAGCAGGAAGCCATGCAAGCACTTAACGCTAACTAGGCTACCACACCATCGCTTCACATCACCCCGAGCATGAAGCACCCACCCATGATATATATATATATATATATATATATATATATATGTATACATACACACACACACACACATATGTGTGTGTGTGTTGGTATATATATGTGTATGTGTATATATATATATATATATATATATATTACTATGTACACAAAATCGGTCCATCTCTAGCTCTTCACGATAGGTCTGATCAGTCTGCCCAAGTTACAACTTCCTAGGTCGCCCTACAAGGTCTTCTCCTGGTTGGACACTTGGTCCTGCCAATTGTATCCCCATGATCCGGCGCAAGGACCTGTTACAAAAGGCATCAGACGAGACTCCAAGGCACAAGATAGTGTCTGGGCTTCACTACCATAGAGTGAAACTGGCAGTATCTGGACTTGGAAGATGTGTAACTTGGCCCTTTTGCATAGGTACCATATATGTGTGCGTGTACGTACATACATACATACATACATACATACATACGCATGTGTGTATATGTATATGATATATGTATGTAAGTATGTATGTAAATATATATATATATATATATATATATATATATATATGTGTGTGTGTGTGTGTGTGTGTGTGTTTGTGTATATGTATATATATATATATGTATATATATTTACTTATATATGTGTGTGTGTGTGTGTGTGTGTGTGTGAACAATGCATAGCAAGACCGGATAGTACCTCTGTCCCCAGCAGCTGCAGGTGTCCTGCCCTGCTTTCTCTTTTTGGCACTTCCGCCCTCGATGAGATACCCTCTCGATAAAAGGACACGTCTCATCAGATGGGAGGGGGGAGTCACGGCAGACAGGCCAAGCCACACAGGGTCCAGCTCCACCAGCTCGACCCCAGAGACATGGGGGTCTCTTGGGGGGTCTCACATCTACATTCAACAACAAACTAGCAAGCCAAGACCCCTGTTATTCACCTGCACAAAGGCCACTTTCTCTCTCACTGACATCTGTTGGCAGCGGTGTTCAAGAACCTCACAACGTCAACGGTAATTAATAAAATACACGAGACTTTACTCAGGTCAATTGAAGTGTGCTTGTAATTTCACGAGGCAAATCACCTCCGGCGCGGCTGGCTAGGTATGGGTCAGTACACCACAACCAAATCCAAGATGGAAAACAGACAAGGCCAACTGGCAGGCGTTTCAGAACACTTTGGCCCACTGTTTGAGATGCAATGAACCCCCACAAAGTGAAAATGTGGAAGTGCTTGAAGACAGACTTACCAATGTCATAAATCAAGCAGCATCACTGACCATACCAAAACTCGGCCTGGGTTCAGGAGTCACGAAGACGCCTGGTACTTTGATGACGAGATTAGGGAGGTTAACCAGACTAATCATGTGTTGAAAACAATTTCGAAGGCAAAGAACCCCTGGCAACCTAGTCCTCCTAAGGGAAGCTGTCAGGGATGCCAAGGAAACTGCCAACAGAGTCAGGCAGGAAAAGTGGCTGGAATGGTGCGAGTCCTTCAACCACTAAACCATCCTTTCACAGAGCTATGGCAACGGGTCAGGCGAGTATACCAGCTGCTCAGCCCCAAGGTGCACACATCATGACCCTCAATCAGAGGCAAACAAACTGGCGCATGAGTTATCTGGGAGAAAAAGCAGCAACAGTCTGCAACAGTCTGCCAGCCGAATTGAAGGCAAGACAAGAACGCCTACAACCAGACAGACTTGCTCTTATCAGAGAAAGGGCAGCCGAACCCTATAACTCAGATGTTATCTTCCCCTGAGGGAACTAAGAAAAACTTTCAAAAACAGTTCTAGTACAGCCCCAGGTTCTGATGGGATTTCGTACCCCATCATTTCTCACCTAGGACTAGCAGGTGAGCTTGCAACTCATCAACAAGTCCTGGGAAACTTCCACTTTACCCCAGACCTGGAAGAGGGCTACCATAGTTCCTATCCCAAAACCAAAGGAGCCAGGGAAGTACCGCCCCATCTCTCTCCTCAGCTGCCTGGCCAAGACGGCCGAGAGGATGGTACTAAACCGACTCCAATGGAAAATGAACACCTCCATGGGTTCACAACGGGCATAAGCACAGCACACTGCATAGCCACGCTCTTGGGTACAATCAGCACTGGCACATCTGTCGTAGTATTCTTAGACCTGGAGAAGGCATTTGAATTACCAAGACTACTTGCCATTCAGGAGACCCTGATCCAGAAGGGAATCAGAGGAAAGCTCTTGGCTTTCAGGAACTTAACGGCCAGTCACATTTCAAGGTCACCTATCACAGCACATGCCACTAGAAAATAGAACGTCACAGGGTGGGGTTCTCAGTCGAGCCCTGTTTAACACCCTAATGTCCTGTATCCTCAACATACACCCCCCCCCCCCCCCAGTGGGGTGCAAGATCATCTCCTATGCAGATGATCTTGCAATCACCTCGACTGGACCATACTGCCTAAATAAAGCCTAGCGTTGTCTGGACCTTGTATCTGAGGAGTGTTGTAGAACAGGAGTAAAGATCTCTGCAGCCAAATCAAAAGCCATGGCTCTGAGACATAGTATTCAAGGCACAAATCCTTACCTTGGGGTAAGGATTGACCGGACCCTCTCCTTCCAGATGGAGGTCTAGTACCTGGTTGACCAAACCAAAGCAAGACTGTCTGTCATGGAAACAATGACTGGGAGACACATTGGAGCCGGACACAAAGTACAAAGAGCATTGTGGAATATGCCTCTGTCGCTCTGATTGCCATAAAGAAAAAATATAAAGGCAAATTGGAGACAGTTCAAAATGAAGCTGCCAGGATCATTCTGGGTGCCCCAAGGACGAATGTCCTCAACCTCCTCATGGAGGCTCCCAGGAACACAAGCCTAAGAATAAAAATAAAAAAATAGTCAGACGCTTAGAACAAGACAACGAGCTCTTTGCAAACTACTCTTGGTTGTCTCACACAGCCAGGGTGTTGATACGCTATCAGCTCAAAGAACAATTACTTGCTAAGGACATGGACTTCCCCCACCCTGACTTTTTCGAAGCACAAACCCTGATAGAGTTCTCTATTATGAGCCTATCAATGAGAAAGAATCAATACCCCACGCCTAGTCTAAAGGCAGAAGCCGAGAGGGTCATTGCAGCCATCACTCCTCCGGGTAGTAGAACATACTTCACGGATGGATCAGTCGATCCCTTGAGCCACACTGCAGGTGCCGGCTTTGCAGCAAGGGATGCCACAAAATCCATGAGGGTAACAGACAACGCCTCCTCGCTACAGGCAGAGGCAGTTGCAATTATGGAAGCCCAAGCCCACGCGTCCCTGAGGGAAGGACACGTGATCAGACATACAGACTCCAGGGCAGCCATTGACTGTCTTCAGCGCAGCTCACCTAAAGACAACATCTACCTCCTGACCACTGTGTTTACCATAGAGCAGAGAATTCTTGCTCAGTGTATAAGAATAATCATTAACTGGGTCCCCAGCCACATTGGCATCAGAGGGAATGAGCTTGTTGACAGACTAGCCGACATTGGCAGGGGTATGCCCTAAAATCCCATGATCACACAACCAAGCCGAAAAATCCTAAAGGAGAAGTGTACTGCGGCCGCTCGTACCTTCTTCCTGTAGCTTCACAGAGAGGAAACGATATCCTCCCCCTCGGCCAGATGGTACTCAGACGCCACAGGCTATGAACCACTGGCACTTTCTGAAGTAATCAACAGGTACCGAAGTCAACTTTCACAGAATCAGACTAGATTACCACTGTGCATGGCAGATCATAGAGACAATAGACCGTGAAAAAAGGTGTTGCATTCATTGTTGCGAGCCGAACGCCACCCTGGTACACTACTTACAGAATTGTGAGCACACGC
>NC_061828.1:21414193-21416693 GCF_019202785.1 Penaeus chinensis | reverse complement strand
CTTTGGTCTGGCTGGTTCACTTGTTTATTTACTGATGACACACCCTTCGTATAATCGTCAATAACGAGTTCTACATCACTTTCACCATCTTCACCATAATTATGTAGTTCATCTGTGCAGTCCTGACTTTGAGGGACTATTCCACAAGTAGCTTCAGATTCATTGTAATTCATATTTGTACTTTGCAGGTTACTTTCTTCAGCATTCATCTGTAAAATAACAAATATGTAATTAAATTTAACAAAGGCAAAATCAAAAAATATAAATGACATACATAAATATATTACTTCCCATAACCATCTACAGAAACTGAAGCCTTTTAATATTCTAAGCCTAATTATACTATCCTTCATATCTTCAAATTATAAAAATGCCTAAACCGTCTAGGTTCTCTTTCAACAATTCAGCTGTCTTTTCATGAAACCTGCAAGATTTACCTATTTCTTACCTCTAAAAGTCCATGACTATCAATTTAGTCTCTTGAAAATTTGTACCATTAAGACACAAAAAAGATGCCTGAATAGTACTCATCAAGCCAAACATTAGAAGTCACATCTTTTTGTGATCAATCTTAGAAGACTGAATTCCCTCCTTAGACATGATTCCCGGCCTGCCATGTCATACTGACGTTTTATTCCTGAAGTGTTCAGATGCAATATGCACTGGCATTATTGACCTGACACTGATTAACTGATTAACCTTATGACCTATTTGAAATGTGGACTGGATATTGCCCAGTAACTGTGAACTGGAATATGTTTACTAAATACTATGGCAATACAAATTTATCAAAACAAAGGAAAAATTTACTTAAGTGTATACATTTCAACAACTACTATGAAAATATATTTCATCAATTGGTTCATGTTATAAATAGTAATGATTCTGGTACCAATGAACAGCCTCTGTGTACTGTTCACTTGTAATGGTTTCAGTTCACAATGGACCAACTACTGCAACAAATAAATTTGCCATGAAAGATATGGGGTAGAAGAAAACCCAAAGGGGGGGAATTTTGAAAAAACAAAACACTAAGAAAAAAATACCCAACTTTCACATAATTTATAAAAAGCTTCAAACCTATACAATATTTTTTTGGGGTACTGTCCCTTTTAAACAAGGAAATGGCTCTTTTAAAATCAAAATTTGGTCCATTTTTTTCATGAATTTCAGCATGACAGATTTTTTGTCCCTGGATACTTTTTTTAAATTTACATCCAAAATTTTCCCCGTCATCTCCCTGTCCCCAAAATTCTCAAAGGAAAAAGTACTGGGCAGTAAACCCGTTTTTTAATAAGAAATTACCTACTATTAAGTCTACCATCCCTCAAAATGGTGGTGGCAGGCTAAAAATGGAGGTTAAGGGGGAAATTTTTTTTCATATCAATAAAATCCAAATCTTCAAAATTTAAAGTATTTTTTTTCATTTTTAAACTTTTTACATCTTTGGTAAAAAAATTTTGGGAAATTTTTTTTTGAAGGGGCTTTCCCGGCAAATTTTCAAAAAAAGCTCATGAATCTCTTTGGGTTTTTTTCGAGTTTATGCGAAATTTTTTTTTTCATTGCAAAAGGGAAAAAAATGAATTTGTAAAAAGTTTATTGAGGGGGCATCTGGGGGAAATTTTTCCCCAAATTTTTTAACCAAAAAATGTAGAATACCCAAAAAAGAACAAAAAATTAATTTTGAAGAAAATTTGGGAAGACTTTTTTGGATTTTTATGATATGAAACAAATTTTCCCCTTTTAAACCCCCCCATTTTTAGCCCCCCGCCACTAAAATTTTGGGGGGAACCCGGGCCCCTTTACCTTTTTTTTTAAAAATGCTAATAAAAACACTAATATATTTAAATTTCATAAAATTTTTTTCCTTCAAATTTCCCTGCTATACCTTTTGTAATATTGTTACTATAATTGTTCAGCACACATAAACTTTCCATAGGTATCAGTAAAACTGTTTTTGACGCGAAAATTTCCCAAAGAGATTTATTGAAGTCAGTTTTTAAAGTTCATGGGAAAACCGGGTTTTCTTTTTCATAGTTTAAACCCTTTCCCCTTTGGGGAGAAAATTTAAAAGATTGCCCGGGTGGGGGACGATAAAAACCCCTTTCCCGCCGAGGGGTCTTTCTTTTGACAAGCCCCATCGCCATTTAAAGAAGTTTTATTTGCGGGAATCCCCAAACTCTGCAGGGTTGGGGGCCCTTCTGGGGGTAAAATAATAATTTAAAAAATTTTAATGCTTGATTTTAGAGAGAGAGAGAGGAAAAGAGAGAGAGAGAAAAGAGAGAGAGAGAAGAGAGAGAGAGAAAGAAGAGAGAAAAAAAGAGAGAGAGAAGAGAAAGAGGAGAGAGGAGAGGGGGAAATTTAAGGGAGAGAGGGAGAAAAGAAGGAGAGAGAGAGGGGGAAAAAGAGAAGGAGAGAGAGAGAGATTTAAAGAAGAGGAGAGAAAGAGAGGGATGAGAAAAAGGAGAGAGGTTTAAAGGAGAGAGAGAGATTAAAGAGA
>NC_061828.1:21406693-21409193 GCF_019202785.1 Penaeus chinensis | reverse complement strand
CACTTCAGTGGAACTAAATTAAAAAGACGTCAGACACCAAAACAAAGTTGATGATGGTGGGCCAAACGCGATGGGTTATTTAGGTGTTCCTGAAGCGAAGGTTGTACTAAACCGAAAGGCGTATGGGGTGATAAGGTAGAGGGAAATCCTTGTCGTTGTAAGCCCAAGATCTATCATACAAATATTTTCATCATACTAGTCTTCGAAGAACGTTCAGAAGTTTTCGATAAAAAAATATCGAATTTGGTATCGATGACTTCACAATACATAGTGTGCATTCATAATGGTTTTATACAACAATAGCAAATAGCAAAGCTGATCTACGGAGACGACGAACAGTATCTTCGGAAAGAGGTGGGGTCAGACATTGTCTAGGCGGCGGCATCACCTACTTGCATATTATATATATATATATATATATATATATATATATATATATATATATATATATATATATATGTATGTGTATGTATGTGTATGTATGTGTATGTGTATGTGTGTATATTTATATGTATGTATATTTACATATGAGTATTCATATATTATATGTATATATATGTATATGTACATATATATATTTATGTATATGTACATATATGTATATATATATGTATGTATGCATGTTTACATGTATGAACATATGTATATTTATGTGTGCATATACATATATATACATACATACATACACACACAAACAAACACACATACATACATATATGTATGTGTGTTTGTTTCCGTGTGTATATATATGTGTATATATATATATATATATATATATATATATGAAATATATGTGTATATTATGTATATGAAATATATATGTATATATGTATATTGACATATGGATGGACGGACGGATTTTTTTCTTTTGAGTATGTGTGTACATACGTATCTATATTTCAAGCAGACTTGTCAGACAAGCGAAACGGAGCGGACGAGTCACGTGGCAATGTTTTGGTCAGGTGTGAAATTTTCTACTCGAAGCGTGTCGGACCATTGTGGATTAAGAACGCTTATCCTTACACAATAATGCTGTTAATGGTGATATCAATACCACTACTACTACTGCTATTGCTGCTGCTGTTGTTACTGCTGCTGCTGCTGCTGCTGTAAAGGTAACAACAAAAACAATGATAGTAGCAGTAGCAGTAGCAGCAGCAGCAGCAGCAGCAGCAGTAGTAGTGGTAGAAGTAGAAGTAGAAGTAGTAATAGTAGTAACAGCAGCAGCAGTAGCAATAAATGAAAAATAAAAATTATATAGCTAATGATAAATAACAGGATAATAATAGTATTTATAAAACTGATTATCTAAACGATAACAATAGTAGTAGCAAGAATAACATAAATAATGACAATAAAATAATAATAATAATAATAGTAATAATAATAATAGTAATAATAAAAATAATAATAATAATAATAATTACTAGCATACAATAAAATAAATAATATTACTCATAATAATTGTAATAAGAATAATATTTAAAATAACAATAACAAAAAGGATGACAACTGGTAACTGATGATCGCGTTGATGAGATAAATGCTAGTAATCATATTAATTTTCATAATGATTAGCAATAATATGTGCAATAGCTATCATTTTCGAAATAATAATTGAAAAATAGCACTATAATATTCACTTTTAAATGTACTACAATGATAGCATAAAATCTAATAATGCCGACAACGATAAACCTTGCTTGCAAAAATGCCGTTTCATGACGCAAGTCTGCCATCATAGCTTCATCAGCGAACCAAATATACTTGAACGATCACCCAGGACTATAAGAATCCAACTATAGTTAGTAATACCAATTTCCTTTAAGGACATCCTGCCAATGACACAATCATGGGATGTTCCAATTCCCGCGCAGGCGGCTGAGCGCATCGCGTCGATAACATGTTTCCTCACTACCAGGAAACTTCCCACTCAGTTCAGACAAGCCCTAATTTAATACCTTTTTGATCGATGACTTTCTCCCACACCCTTATAATCAATATTCTTAAAAGAGACCAGATAATAGCAATTAAAAGTCCCGGAGCTTACTTAAAGCAGTCTAACGTACAGGCATTTCCAGCTGTAGACATAACACACTGTACTAAAAGCATATCTTTAACTAGATGCATATACAAACACGAATTCTGGAACCTGCGTCGGGATATTCACAAATATTTTACGTATTCTAAAAAATACGCTTATAAGCCTTTTTTTTTTTTTTTTAAACGTTGTTCTGACTAGGTGTCTTCTTGGAATCCTAAGTGCACATATTCGGAATGAGGGGAATTTCCGGATTATAACAGGCGCTTTATCATGAACCTAAGAACATCATACTAACAATGGACATTCTTTGATATGATTATTCTTTACAAAATAGTTGCTTAATTATCGAAGAATAAAATTACCATCAAGGAATGTATTATATATAAATAGGTCGCTAGTTAGGAGAAAGTACTGTTCGTAATGATACGGCTAATTCTGCTGGTTTAGTGTTCTTGA
>NC_061828.1:21399193-21401693 GCF_019202785.1 Penaeus chinensis | reverse complement strand
AAACGGGGAATCTTCTTCATTTAAAGGGATGAATGGTCTTTTGGGGTTATTTTTTCACGGGTAAAAGCGTAAGCCAGAAGGAATTATAGAAAAAAAAGGAAACCCAAAAAAAATTCCCAGGGGGGTTTTCTTTTCAAAAATCCGGAAATTGTACTTGGCTAAGGGCGTTACGAGATTTAAAATATTTTTTTTGATTTTTAAAAGTTACAAAGAGTATTCCGTCGTTGTTTTTTTTAATCGCAAAATTGATCGGATGAAGAGTGTTTTTTTAGAGAGGAGGGATTTTAAGGTAAACAAAATATAATTTTGAAACAAGAAAAAAAAATTTTAAAAAAAAGACCCGCCCCTTTTACAACACAGGCGAAATTTTATTTCCCCAACCCCAAAATTTTGCTTGTCCTTTATGTGTGACGGAGACTGTCTTAGATATAATGGTTTCTCTTCTTTTTATATATTCCAGTGATGTATTGGTTATTTGTTATCTCCGAGTTTATTACGGATGGGGGGTGGGATCGCAGGTGCGGCGGTAGAGTTTGTTTCCTGGGAATGTCGTGTGGTGGGGGGGGTGTGGTGGGGGTTTGTGAGGGGTAGGTGAGTGTTGGTTGCGGAGTGGTGTGTCAGAGTACCGGTGTGTTTTGGGTTATTTTGGTGGAACGTTGGCGTGTGGGGGGTGGGCATTTGTCTGGTAGGGTGTCGCTTTTATTTGGAGTTATATTACGGGAGTTTTAGCTCGCCGATCGTGATAGCTATAATCTATATATATAGAGAGAGAGAGAGAGGAGGACGGAGCGGAGACGAGAAGCGGAGCGTAGAGATGAGAGAGAGAGAAGAGAAGAGAAAGGGAGAAAGAGAACGAGACGGAAAGAGAAAGAGAAAGAGAAAAAGAGTAAAAGAGAGGAAAGAGAGGAAACAGAGAGAAAGAGTAGAAAGAGAGCAGAGAGAGAAAGGTGACACGAGAGAGAGAAAAAGCGAAAGAGAGAAAGAGAACGAAAGAGCACGAAAGAAATGACAGAGATAGAGGATAGAGATAGGGACTCGAGAGAATAGGGTTAGATAGAGAGGATAGAGAATCGAGAAATAGAGACGAGGATGAGAGAGATAGAGGAGCCGAGAGCGAGATAGCGGAGGGCGAGAGCGAGAGAAGAGAGAGACTCGCGAGAGAGAGAGTGCGCGCGCGAGAGCGAGAGAAGCGAGGCGCATCGCGCAGCGCTCACTGATGACACTCGCGAGTCGTCGCGCGCGCATGCTCTCGCTCTCTCGCTAGCTAGCACTCTATCACTCAACTCACTCACTCACTCACTCCTCTCTCTCTATCTCTCTCTGAATATATATGTGTATGAACGTGTTATTGATATTATGCATATATCTTAATATATCTAATATATATACATATATTATTGTCTGTGAATACTATATATTATTTATATATATATTTCTATATATATATATGTGTATGTGTTTGGGTGTGTGTGTATGGCTGTGATGGTTTAGTTTTGTGATTTCGTGTCAGTGTGTGTGTCGTGTGTGTTGTTGTGTTGTTCTGTTTGTCATTTTTGTGTAGTGTGGACATGCCTCGGTTTGTCCAGTAGTTAGTACACTGGGATTCGATCCTCGTTGTGTGGTCCGTGTTTAGTTTGCCGCCCGATCTCAGGGAGAAGAGATAACGACCATTTCGTTATATTGTATATGTAGGTATGTATGGTGTTGTGTGCTGTAGTATTGTGTGTTTGGGTCTTCTAGTGATTTTTCTCCTTCATGCTCTTTTTGTGTTATATTAGGGCCTCAGTTGGTGGTGTCTGTGTAGTAGTCCGCTTGAGATTAGTAGTGTATTGTTACATATATTGTGTTGTGTGTGTGTGTGTATGTGTCTGTCTGTGGTGTGCGTTATTGTGTTTGACTTCTCACGGCGATATGTCGTTTTTTTCGGGCTCGAGCCAACAGTCAGAGCGCAGGCATTTTTACTACCGCCGCGACGGGGAATTAAACTCGGGACAACGAAGGTCGGAGTCCAGTGCTCTAACGACTAACGTCCTACATATATCTATATACGTACATATATTTACACGAGTATGCGTATATACATATATATATAATTTACAAGCGTGTGCGTGTTTATTATAAAAAAAAAAAAAAAAAGTAATATTTATATATATACACATGTGTATTATATACATACATGTATGTATGCATATATATGTATATGTATATATATGTATATATTAATGTGTGTATTTGTATATGTTTATATATATCATACTACATATGTATGCATATATATGTATATACATACATATATATACATATGTGTGTGCATGAATATATATACGTATACATACACATGAATATAAATATATAGATATATAAAAATACATATATATATAAATGTATATGTATGTATATGTGAACTTATGCATATATATACATATATATTAATGTGTGTGTACATATATATGTATGTATACTTCAATACAGTATCTGGTTGTGACAGATGGCTATGAGA
>NC_061828.1:21374193-21389193 GCF_019202785.1 Penaeus chinensis | reverse complement strand
GTATATACATATATATGTATATACGTATATACATATATATGTATACAAGTATATACATATATATGTATGTGTATATATATATATTATATACATATTTATGCGAGTGACTGCGTGCGTGTACGTGTGCGTGTGTACGTGTTCGTGTGTGCGCGCGCGCGCACGTGTGTATGTGTGTATGTGTGTGGGGGGGGGAGTGCGTGTGCGTGTGCGTGTGTTTGTGTGTGCGTGTGCGTGTGCGTGTGTGTGTGTGTGTGCGCGTGCGTGCGCGCGTGCGTGTGCGTGTGCGTGTGTGAGTGTGTGTGTGCGTGTGCGTGTGTGTGTGCGCGTGTGAATGTGCGTGCGTGCGTGCGTGCATGCGTGCGTGTGTGTGTGCTTGAGTGCGTGCGTCTATGTGTGTATATGTATGTGGGCATATGTATATGTATATGTATATGTATATGTGTATGTGTATGTGTATATGTATGTGTATGTGTATATGTATATTCATATCTATATGTATATGTATGTGCATCATTATATGTATATACGTATATATCTATATATATATGTAGATTTAGATTTAGATCACAGTAATGTGTACATTAAAATTGTAAAGTTTCGAATAAGTTCTCCAGACGAATATTTAAACGTCTGATGAGGAACTCGTGAAGAGTTTGAAACGTTACGATATTGTGGCTGTTTTCCTTTTCTCATATGTATAAGTAAAAGTGTGTGTTTATGAATATACTCATATGTTCATACTACGTACGACTTAAATGGATTGGAGCATGAGATTACTCTCAATACAATATTCTGAACAAAGCACTGAAACGGTTCCCTGAAAAAACATGTATGGGAAATTATTTCTCACAAGATATTTGGATAATAAGTGTGTGTGTGTGTGTGTGTGTGTGTGTGTGTGTGTGTGTGTGTGTGTGTGTGTGTGTGTGTGTGTGTGTGTGTGTGTGTGTGTGTGTGTGTACACGGAATAAATTTCCTTATTGATTCAGAAATTCTCAACGAAAAAGTTACCAAATCGTCATGTTATTAGGTTTTCATTTTAGATTGAAAATGTTTCAGTCCAGGCACTGAAACACGAACATGAAAATATATGTACAAAAAAAAATGGATTTTTGCTAAATAATAAGTATTTGTGTCCAGGAAATTGGACATCGACAGCATTAATATCCATTAAATTCTTTTCCTTGTTACCTTGTTACCCACAAAGACACAAACAGGCTATTTATAACCAATATTGGCTATGAATGACCTTTATCTCAGTCTTTTATCTATACATGGACATTGTAATAGTATTCATGATAGTATTCCCCAACATTTCAAACTTGGTGAACTCATGTTCTAATGAGATTTACTACACACCATTCAAGCCGTACAGTACCTAGAACGAAAATTAAACGTTTACAGTCAACCGAAAACGGCTGTACCAGATACGAGTGCAGGCAATTGTACTTGTACAATCGCTAAAACCGAAATGATTGCTAGGAGTTGATCCGGAAAGGTTGGTACTTGCTGTTCTCAAAGCCTGGAACAGATGAAATTTCATAATGTGAAATTTGAAAAGTGAAGAGTTTATATGGCTACGGATTTGAATCATGGCCATTTTAGCAATGGAGATCTCACAGACAATTTGTAGTGCAAGAAACTGGGTCCACCAGAGACAAGGCCAGAAATGGGCACCCTAGATGCACGATGTAGGAAGACTTAAGTAAATGTCCTTCAAAACCATAATTCAGTGTGCTATATGAAAGACAAATAGGAAGCTCGCATTGAAATGCATGAATACCATGAGCTAATGAAAGCCATTTGATACACGTCCCCTTACCATGAATCACTTTTTTTAACAAGCCATAACTGCTACAAGAGATGCGGATCCCATTTGTTGGCAACGTCCGGCAAGACTTGGCTATTATGCTGCAGTATACAGACTAGCAGAAACTGCTAGTGTTGGGTAGTTGACGCATGTCAGGCCCGGCAGATTTACGGTTTGCTTAAATGGAAATCCTGAACAAGTTGTTTCTACCATTAGTGAGGTCCATGATGTTCTTCAAGTTGAAGCTACATTACACTGTCCAAGGCAACAGCCTCATCCGCATGAGCAGTGTCGTGCAGGCGTGGTTACGCTGCTCCACATCCACCCAAATCGCCGGATCTCAATCCCATTGAGAATATCTGGGCAGCCATGGGCAGCCATGCGTGTGTGTGTGTGTGTGTGTGTGTGTGTGTGTGTGTGTGTGTGTGTGTGTGTGTGTGTGTGTGTGTGTGTGTGTGTGTACGTGTGTGTGTGTGTGTACGTGTGTGTGTGTGTGTGTACGTGTGTGTGTGTGTGTGTGTGTGTGTACGTGTGTGTGTGTGTGTGTGTGTGTGTACGTGTGTGTGTGTGTGTGTGTGTGTGTGTGTGTGTGTGTGTGTGTGTGTGTGTGTGTGTGTGTGTGTGTGTGTGTGTGTGTGTGTCTGTGTGTGTGTGTGTGTGTGTGTGTGTACACGTGTGTGTGTGTGTGTGCGTGTGTGTATGCGTGTGTGCGTGTGCGTGTGCACACACACACACAATAGATAGATAATGAAATATATGGATATGGCAGTTCAATTAAGCACGGATAGCCAAGACATGTTTTCACATATGTATATGTATATGTATATGTATATATGTATTTATATTTATATGTCTATATACTATATATGTGTGTGTGTATATATATTTATACAGCCATTCATTCCACTGCAGGACATAGGCCTCTCTCAATTCACTATTGAGAGGTTATATGGCAGTGTTACCCTTGCCTGATTGGTTCGGCGCGCTTACACTTGTGCCACGGCCATGACTTAACTTTGACACCTGCGATATGTCGTTTTCTCGGGCTCGAGCCAACAGAGCACAGGCATTTAAATATATGTATGTATGTATATATATACACATATATATGTATGTATGTGTATATTTATGTATAAGTGCGCGCGCGTGTGTGTGTGTGTGTGTGTCTATGTGTGTGTGTGTGTGTCTATGTGTGTGTGTGTCTATGTGCGTGTGCGTGTGCGTGTGCGTGTGCGTTTGTGTGTGTGTGTGTGTGTGTGTGTGTGTGTGTGTGTGTGTGTGTGTGTGTGTGTGTGTGTGTGTGTGTGTGTGTGTGTGTGCGCGTGTGTGTGCGTGTGCATGTGTGTCTGTGTGTAAAATATCTGTATATATATAAAATATATGTATACATATAAAATATATGTATACATATATATAAAAAATATATACACATACATATATGTATATATGTGTATATATGTATATATGTGTATGTATATATATATATGTATATTTAATCATTTCACACACATACATATATATATACAGTGTATGTTCGTATGTATGTATGTATATGTATATGTGTGTAAAATATATGTATGTATGTATGTATATATAAATTATGTGTACATATATATAAAATATGTGTACATATATATAAAATATGTGTACATATATATAAAAATATATACATACACATGTATACATCTCTATGTATATATATGTATATATAAATATAGATATATGCATGTGTATATAAGTATATATATGTATATTTAATCATTACAATATATATATAAATATATAGTGTATGTACGGATGTATGTATGCGTATGTATGTGTGTGTGTGTGTGTGTGTGTGTGTGTGTGTGTGTGTGTGTGTGTGTGTGTGTGTGTGTGTGTGTGTGTGTTTACTGTACACACACACACATACATTGTTTATAAAGAAAAACAACAACCTTTCTAAAAGAAGAAAATGTGAATGTGCATGTGCGCGTGTGTGCGTGCGTGCGTGCGTGCGTGTGTGTGTGTGTGTGTGTGTGTGTGTGTGTGTGTGTGTGTGTGTGTGTGTGTGTGTGTGTGTGTGTGTGTGTACATGAGTGTGCGTGTGCGTGCGTGTGCGCGTGCGTGCGTGTGCGTGTGTGTGTGCGTGTGTGTGAGCGTGTGTGCGTGCGTGCGTGCGTGCGTGTCCGCGTCTGTGTGTGTGCGTCTGTGTGTGTGCGTCTGTGTGTGTGTTAAATATATATATAGATATATATATTACATATATATATGTTACATATATTTGTTTTATATACATATACATTATACACATGCATGTATATATGTATATATACTACATATATATATATATATATATATATATATATATATATATATATGTGTATATATATATTACATATATATGTATATATATTACATATATATAAATATATGTATATATATTACATATATATATATATATATTTATTATATACACACATGTATGCATATGTTATACACACATACGCAATAGATAGATAATTATATATATGGATATGTTAGTTCAATTAAGCACGGATGATCAAGACATGTTTTCACAACGAATATTTTCGCAATGTTATGCAACGGACAACAATTTGTACTACAATGGTCTGTACCTGTTTATTGCTAGATAGTCGAACCATGATAGGTTGGAACTGCTCTCGGGGACCAGTACGTTGCACGTTCTAAAGGCGGCTGTTCGGAACTGAGTACGAGAACAGGTAGAGAGGGCGGCAGCGACCCCGCTCCGTAGTATACGTGAAGGCAACGCGAAGATTGCACCATGTTTGCCGTCTTGCATCCCCTTGAGTTTTTGCACCCAGGAACGATAAAATTTAGAATGTATCTCAACTGTTGATAAAGTATCTGCCAAATTGGAATAATTAAGGTACGTTTATTTACTAGAATGACAATTCTTAGCCGCTTGTTTATAAATAGAAAAGTGGCATATCTGCCAAATGCTATTCTATGATTCACGAGTGTTCTAATTGGGTAAAGTAGCCTACAGTGATATGCTCTATGCCCTAAGTAAAATATGATGATGACAATAAAATAACAGTGATAATAATGATAATGGTAATCATAATGATAATGGTAATCATAATGATAATATTATCAGTACTGATAATGATGATGATGATGATAATAATAATAATAATATTAATAACAACAATAATAATAATGATAATGATTATCATTATGGTAATAATAGTAATGATGATAATGATGATGATGATAATAATATCAATAATGAAAATTATAATGTAACAGTAATAACAATAATAATGATCATCATCACCATCATCATCATCATAATTATAATAATAGTAATCATAATCATAATTATCATCATCATAATAGCAAGAATAATAACAAGGATAATGTTAGTCATTATTATTAATGTTATCATTGTTATTATTACTATAAGCGTTATTAAAAACATTAGATGCAACATGTAATTAATTTCTTTATTTCATTATGACATCATAATTCTTGGTCTTGCCTGACAGAGTTCAAAACTTGATCTTTGAAAATGTATTTATTTGGTTTTGTGTTGTAGTATATACAAAAAAAAAAAAAAAAAAAAAAAAAAACGTTTCTAGTTTCATATCCAACTCATAGTTCTCTGGTGGCTTCTCAATATACTGAAAACGGCATTTTTGTTGTTTAGGTATTCTCCCCTTTATTCTTAAAGGAACATGTTTTCTTAAGTGAATATAAACGAAGACAATTGAAAAGACGTCAATTTTACCTTCCCAGTAAATATATATTTGTTTTATCATATGTCCTTTCCCGAGAGCCACATAACTCCCGGGCACTCAGCTACACTATTAAAACCCAATGCCGACGGGCATGACGTGTACGTATATGTCATGTCCACTGTGAGTTTACTTGTTTAATTGTTTTTCTTTCCTTGATTTACGAAAACATTTTACGTTATCTTATTTTGCTGTTACTAATGTTTATAACATTACAATAATTATAATGTTTATAATAAAAACAACACCAATTCTTTCTTCCTTCTTTGTTGGAATTCTTTGCTATCAATCAGCGGCATGTGGCCAAGGTTAAGCCAATGGATCCTTTTCATTATATCTGTCTATATAGGGTCATAAAGTTTTGCCTTCCTCAGAAAAGCAATTATTTTATGTATTATTTTTTTCATTATCTGATAACAGATTTGATGTTGTGAATGGTAAGTTTTGGTTTCTAAAGTAATTTTTAAAGTTTTGTCTATTTTGATTGTATTTATGGCAAGTTATAAGGAAATGTGCTATTGTAAGGTGGTTTGTGCAGTGGGGGCATTCTGGAGGAAATTTCTTTTCAATATATGGTGTGAGGTGGGTTATTCTTGTGGCGTTTGTTCTCAGGCGCGCCAACACCACCTCTTCTCTTCTGTTTCTTCTCTGGGCTGTGTCCCACGTTTCTATTATTGTTTTGTTTTTGTTGGTTATGTCCACTCACTTAGCCACAGGAGATGTATTTTGCTTTTATAAGACATAGATCTGTAAGAACTATGCTAAGGTCCAGATCGCCAGTTGACCCGGCTAATTTGTCAGTCTGTTCATTGCTATGGGTACCAGAATGGCCTGGTATCCATACTAGCTTGATTGATTTGTTGGCACAATGTAACTTACGAATGATATTACCCAGCAGTTCATTTTTGTGTTTCTAATGATTTAATAGCTTTAAGTGAACTTAATGAATCGGAAAAAAATAACTATTCTATCGTGGGTCGTCGATAGTGCAAAATCTATAGCTTTATCAATGGCAAAAAGTTCAGCAAGAAAGATCGATGTATGATTCGGCAGTCTGAACTTTAGTTCACATTCAATCGACCATACACCCGCACCCACACACTCATCTGTCTTGGAGCTATCGGTATATATATGAAAAAAAGGAGATGTTTAATAAGGATCTCTCTGAACCTCTGGTGAACCTCCACCTCCGGTGCCATGGCCTTGGCTGATGGAAGCTGGGCTTCCATGATTAAAAAGTTGGGGGTTTCCCATGGCGCTATGTTTGACTGAACCAGGGTATCGATGGTAGAGAGATCTTTACCGACTTTCTCGACGAGGTCGTGGAGTTGCGTGGCAAAGGGCCTGGTGCCTACATTGTCATTAGGGTGGCTCGGGTTTCGAGCCACCTTTGCGGCATAGGTCAGTGCTAACTGGCCGCGTTTGAGTTGGAGGGGAGGTATTCCTGACTCAAGACGCTCGATCCGAGTACATTTTAGGGCTCCAACACACACACGCAAACAAGCATTCTGCACAGCATCCAATCCTTTCAAACATGATTTCGATGCCGAGCCATACACGATTGACCCATAATCTACTTTAGACTTAATCAGGGCTCTATATATCATCAGCAAAGACTTTTTATCAGCTCCCCATTTATTGACAGAAATGCACTTCAATAAACTTAGTGTTCTTTGACATTTATTCTTTAACTGACCGATGTGGTCTTTCCAATTAAGTCTACTATCAAAGAGTAGATCAAGAAATTTAGCAGTATTTTGAATAGGTATTGGGTGGTTGTCTAGAGTTATCCTGACGTTCGGCTTCCTCCTATGTGAGAAAATTACCCCAATACTCTTTCTTCTGCAAAACTTAAAACCCCACTGGAAGCCCCAGTTATGAATAATATCCAGTGCCAGTTGGATGCGATTTGCCGAGAATTCTGCACTACTGCTGGAATGCCATAATGCAAAATCATCAGCGTACAGTGAGTATTTAAGATTCCAAGGAGGAGCTGGTAAGATGTCATTGATCATACATAAAGATAATGTTGGCGACAAGACACTTCCTTGTGGGACTCCGTTTGCCTGGACAAAAATGTCTGAAAAAGTAATATTGCCAGAAAACAATTTGACAGCAAAAGTTCTGTCACAAATAAAATTTTGAATAAAACATGGCAAGTTTCCACGTAATCCAAAAGCATAAAGCCTTCTGAGTAGGCCACATCGCCATGTCATGTCGTAGGCTTTTTGTTTATATCTAAAAATACTGTTTTTTTTTTTTTTTTTTTTTTTTTTTTTTTTTTTGGCAATTGCCTCTTGAATATGACTGTCCAGTTTTACTAGTTGATCGAGAGTTTGGCGCACTGCTCGTCAACTAGCAAATTACTGGAATAAAAAAAAAAATGTTATAGCCTTGAACATAAACAACTTGTCAACGCAATTGGGAAGTGACAGATCTGGGATTACCCCCTCCTTTCAATATGGGAATGATGTGGGCGAAGTGCCATGAGTTTGGAAAAGTGTTTATTCACTTCTAGCAACTGAATTATAGCATCATGATTAAGATGCTTTATCATCTCATATTGAATCTCATCGGGGCCTGGTGATGTTCCTCTACAGGCTTCTAGGGCTCGGGCAAACTCATCCATTGTTAGATCTTTATTGCCATCTCCTGTGGCAAAGTGAATAGGTTGTAGCTCAGCCGCTTTCTTGATGGTCAGGAATGCGGGATGGTAATTGCCTGAGCTGCTGGTGTGAGAGAACTGCCTGGCGAGTGCATTAGCAAAGTCTCCAGGTGAATCGAAACTAGTACCCTCGTGGATGATGTTATTAATTTTGAAAGATTTTTTTCTTATTTATTTTATTGACAATGGACCAAACCTCTGATATTTTTGTATTTCTGTTAATTGTAGAGACAAAGCTCCGCCAGGAATCTCTTTTTACTTGTCTTATTATTCTTATTATAGCTCTTGCTCGTTTGTAGTTGCAAAAGTGCTCGTTATTGATGTTATTTTTAAAGAGCCTGTAGGCCCTATTGCGTTGGCACAGCGCCCTGCGGGAATCTGGTGTCCACCATGGAACTCTATGCTTAACGCTGTCTGTCGAAGTTTTCTAAAATCGAATTCTGAATATTGTTTACTCCATCATCAATGGTTTCTCCAACAACAGTTCCATTGTATAATGGTCGACGCAAAGATTACGTTATATGGGGTTTAGAAGTGCCTTGTCCGCCACTTTTAATTTCTTTTTATGGGAGGGAGGTGCCTCCTCTCCCTCGCTTCCCGGGGACCACTCTCGGGATGGTTTGGAGACAAGCCTCCATGTCCTGCATCTCCTGGCGAAGGAGACGACTGACAGATTGCGACCTGCTTTTCTCTCGAGAAACCCATCGCGAGCCAGGCGAAGTCCTCACAGGAGTCACCCGGACGGGGAGGTGCGATCCGGACTGTGATTCGGTATCAGCCTCCTTATGTTGTTTAGGCTGGGTTGATGCAGCCATTTGATCGACCAATTTAGTAAACTGACATACTTTAATGTTTAATTCTTAACGGTTTATTTTAGTTCAGCAATTTCTTTATCCTTAGCTGCAAGCTGTTGGTTGACATTACTTGCACTAGGGGTTATGTAGTTATTGCTGCAGAATAGGAAGTATCGGGTTTGTGTGTCAAACTTTACACTTTCCTTTCCGGCAAACAAATTTATTTGAGTCTTTATCAATACATATTGATGAGGTGTGTCCTAATTTTTGGCATCTATTACAATGCATTGTAATAGCTGACATACTTGACCATGAAGGACCTTTTTGATGATAAAGAGGTTCACGTTCAAAAGCGAATGATTTTCATTCACGCATTTAAGATTCGCGAACCTTGCATTCTCGGTGGGGATTTTGAAAAGAGGTCTTCTAATTTTGTCGTTGGTAGGGGTTCCATTGTTCATAGTCGAATTTGTCAGAAAGTGATCATGAGTCGCCCCTCCTCCTTGAGGAGGAGAAGGGGTAGCGTGGGTATCATTCATCATGGATATTGGACCAGGTCCGACCCCTTGGCTGTAGATATGAAAGGATCAAAAACTCTTAACTTTTGGTATCAACCTAACAGCAATAGCTTAAAGAGTAAGGCAGTTTTCCGTCCTCTACCCCTTCCCTCCCAGTGGAAGCCTGGTTGCGTTCTCCAGTACCAAAGGGGGATCGAGTTATGTGGAAGACACCTTACCTGCCTTGGCGAAGGACGGTTATTCAATGCCCACTCCCCAAGCGAATACGGGAGTTCTGAAGGAAATCCGGTAGGCTCAGGAAAGTCACACGAAGGAGAAAAGAATTCAGAATAAAAGGAAAAGTGTGCTCAAAGGATGCCTCAGACTACTGGGCCTTCCTACCCAGGGGTCAAAGCCCACAAGGGCTACCCTAGTGTAGTAGAGAGCTGCGGGTCTAAGGTGGGGTGCTAACTATGCCTACTGTAGCTTCGAGTCACCTGCAAAAATAAGAGCACTGAAGATGCAGGTAAAGCACTAAAAAATGCGAAAGGATATGTATTAACAGGTTTTACTTTATTTCAAATTACTTCAGAACTCAAGAAGCAACAATGTCAAGCGAGACGAGAGGCCCCGGGCTCCAGGGTAGTTCTTGTGGCACAAGACGTAAGTGTTTGTTGCTGCTGCGTTATGAGCAAGGTGTGCGCTCATCAAAATTTCATACACGGGTCCGACTCCGTCGATATTCATAGCACTAGTAAAATAATAATATTAATAATAATACTAATAATATTGATAATAATAATACATTTCTCCCGCCAATTCAAGAGAAGGTGAAATCAGTAAGGCTAAGCACTAGCAGAGCCATGTATGTGCAGAGACATTTCACACACAAAAAAAAAAAAAAAAAAAAAAAAAAAATATATATATATATATATATATATATATATATATATATATATATATATATATAATGAGCACAGCATTTTCCCCATTTTTTTCACTTTCCCCGGCGGCTTTGGGTTAATACAATCCCTGGTTAAGTGGCGTCACATATATTTCAAGGCTCAGATACATCCAAAACATCTTGCTGTTTATTTCCTCAGTACTTAATTCCATATACACTTGTATCTTGCTAAATCGTATTAAATTTCTTATACTCAAATTTGGATACACTTATCTACTCTCATGACAAAATACTGTTTACAATTACTGATCTTCGTATAATGTGCATCACGTCGACAGGATGTTACAGAAAGTGGTGCAAGAATACTCAATCTCTGTCATCTTCAGTTAACACGTTTCTGTATGTGGACATTTGAAATTATAATTATTGCGAATCTTCCATTTGTTGACAAGTATTTTTAGATTATACAATATGTAGTCTAAAAAATGACGTTCAGCATAGGAAATGACCTTGAATGACTTTGCCGCAAAACGTTCGGTCTCTATGCAATGCTACCACCGAGCTATGCTGCCATGAAGTGTCTTGAACTTTGCGTTGTTATGTACGTGTAAACAGGGAAATTTGGAGAATGATTGGAATTATATGTAAATTTCTAACGTGTGCATATGCGGATTCTCTGGAATTAATTGCGAATTTTCTAACGTGTACATCCGCGGATATTCTGGAAATAAATGCAAATGTCTAATGTGTCCATACGTTATATCCCAGTGTTGATCCTGTTTGATACCTAATACAAAGGAAATTCACAATTCTAACACGCTTTATATCACTTTGCTTTTTGGCACATTGCATCACCAATGTATTCTATATCGGTAGTTCTATGTTATGTTATTCATTAGTTTTCTATTTAGTAAAATATCTTTGAAGAAAGTGTGTGTGTGAGTGAGTGAGTGTGTGTGTGTGTGTGTGTGTGTGTGTGTGTGTGTGTGTGTGTGTGTGTGTGTGTGTGTGTGTGTGTGTGTGTGTGTGAGAGAGAGAGAGAGAGAGAGAGAGTGGGAGAGAGAGAGAAAGATAATGAGAGAGAGAGAGAGAGAGAGAGAGAGAGAGAGAGAGAGAGAGAGAGAGAGAGAGAGAGAGAGAGAGAGAGAGAGAGAGAGGGAGAGAAAGAGAGAGAGAGAGAGAGAAAGAAAGAGAATGAGAAAGAGAAAGAGAAAGAGAAAGAGAGAGAGAGAGAGAGAGAGAGAGAGAGAGAGAGAGAGAGAGAGAGAGAGAGAGAGAGAGAGAGAGAGAGAGAGAGCGAGAGAGAGAGAGAATGAGAAAGAGAATGAGAAAGAGAGAGAGAGAGAGCGAGTAGTAGTATGGGGAGGGGGGGATAGCCCTGCAGGTTACACCATGTTGCGTAGTCCAGGCTCCCCGTATGAAGTGTCCAATGATGAGTCAGAGTTAACTCAGAGATCAGCTTATGAAGATGTGTTTATCTAGGCTACAATATGTGGTCAATTTATAATTATTATTATAAAGCACTGATGACTGTTTGATCAACAGTTGTGGGCAAGTGAATGTGAAGGAAAAAAAAAACCCCCACATATATGGATAATCAGAGAAGTAACATATAAGGATAATCGAGCGCTGTCGAGACCTAGGCCCTAACAACCTAAGTACGAAGTGTTAATGCGATGTAGACCTTGAAATATAGTGATGAAAACCCAAACTCGCGACGACCTGCACAGGTGAACGTCCGAGCGCGTCATCACAACAAACATTCCTAGGAGTGTGCGCACGGAAGAGGGAGGTCGCCCTGGCTTGGTATCGTAAATGTGTGGATAATTTCCCCCCTAGGCCATGACGTCTGCCGGAACCATGGAGAAAACCGAGGGAAGGCAAGGAGGAGCTACAGGTAAGAATAAGAGGTCAAGGGACGAAGGTGGAGATGGAAGATCTGCAAAATTATCCTTTTCTTGTTTATGGATCGAAGGCACACTTTGGGAGGGGGTGGGGGCCACAAGCACTCTTGGGTCTGGCATCAAGGTCGACTGATTTTCCCTTCAGGTTTTGTGTTTTAGAAGATATTAAATATATACTTTGTATAAACATTTCATTATCAGCCTTTTGAATTAAGTAAATGGATGTCTTAACATAAGAAAATCACTGTTACTTGTGATGTCAAGGTATTTGCTTTCAAGGAATTTCAGATATTTATGGAAAAATTTCCAAAGAAAATGTGAATGAAGCATACAGTTTCTGTTCAATAGTGTATGCAAGTAAAAGTAAAAAAAATTGTTGCAAAAGACATATAATAATGTAGAGTATATTAAATCATAAACTGTTAGTAATATTCACAAACTCATGTATTTTTAATTAAAGCTCTGCAATGATACACATACATTCAAAACATACAGAAATAGTGAGCAGTATAGTATTTTATTGTTATAGATGGTAGTGATCAGTTATTTTATATATCATCATTAATTAGGTATGACAGTACAAGGTAACATCTTATTATAAGTAATGAAGATGTTAGTAATTGTGTTACTTTAAATTATTATAATATTAGGCCCACTAATGGCAGTGTTATCACTAAACCTGGTATCAGTGAGGCCATTGTAATACTTATGTTAGTACTGGTGTAGTATTATTTCTTGTCAGTAGTGTTGTCATTAATTTTATTATGAGTATCAATATTTCTAATTGTTTTAATTTGATAGTGTTGATTATTTTATTGTTACTTTTATAAACTTTGAAGATTATAAGGCACTGACTTAAGCAGGATCACTGCAGTAAAGACCAACAAATCTCCATTATACATATTCTTACTAAAAAGAGCAGTAAGCTTCCTTGTTTGATTTTTCATCAAATAGGAAATCAGTCCAAACTATGTCTAAGCAGAATATTAGTGGTAGAGTTGTATTTTGCCTTCATGAGGCCAGGAGGTTATGGTGATCACTTGACTCAAGGTAGTAAGTCTTCAATCATATCTCCAAGCATATTCAATTTGATTTGGATAGAAACCAACCAATATTAGGACAAGAAATACATTATGCTTTGGAAGCTACTGGATTTGTATTAGTGACAATAAATTTAGTTCCATAACAGATCTGTATGTACTACCAAATATTTCTCTGTGACTTCTTTTCATGAAATAGTATGCATAAGAAAGAATGAATGGCATCGTCAAAAGAATGTTCTGCCAGACATATAATCACATATCCTCGTTTTATTATCTACTTGCCACAATTGCAGCTAACCTACCAGCATATGACATTCATTTTTCAAAAATTCCAAGAATTTTGATAATACTCATTTATACACATTTTTCATAAAGTTCTCTTTTTCCTTTCATATTTTATTTATATGATTAAAAGAACATCCCAGTGAACATAATTTTACATCTTTTTGGCAAAATAGAGCTTCCATGATGTTTTAGCCCAGGTTTGCTCAATATCTCTTCATATATACAAATTCAGTGTAATTGACCAAATATTTCATAGTAATATGATAAGAACATATTTGCTGATAATTCTATCATAATTTTCTCATTAACTGACCTATTTTTTCTCAATTTCAGAGGATGTCCCAGCCAAGATGACACAGATGGAGTACAGTGACCAGCTGGAAACACACAGTTTACTGATCAGTGGCAAATCTCAGGAACTTGTAAGTTGTTAATGAATGTGATTTGTATGTGATAATTGCTAGACATAGTGAAAGTATTTATGGTAATAAAGGTTCTTTATTTTAAATTCTGATTACCAGAATAAATTTTTGAATTCTCCCTATTAGGCAAAGCTAGCTGAAGAGCTCAAAAGAGTCCGAGAAAGGAAGGAACCCTTGACGAAAGCAAAAGATGTGTTGCAGGAGGAAATTAACAAGGCTAACAAAGCCATTAATGCAAAATCAGAAGAAGTCACACTGTTAAAACAAAAGGTACTGTGAACTGTTTAATCCTTTTGGGTGAATTTGAACTTAAAGGACTAGTAGATTAGGAAGAGATGTTATTTTATTTTATTAATATGCAATACATTAATTGTAGTTAATTGTAATAATGTTCTAATTTATAATAATAATTATATTTTTATTTCAGTTGAGATACCACAGTGTGAAACAGATCCATGAAAATATAGATAGACTAGAGTATCAATTGCGGAATAACAGTTACAAACCTAGAGAGGAGCAGAAAATATTGAATGAAATTTCAATGCTTCAGAGATCCATTCGAACTCTGCGAGAATATGAAGCCAAACAGGTTAGGTTTGATATTGTTTTTTTTTTTTCCAAGATTGAAAAATAATTGAGAACTTGAATAGAGATATAATGCTAAACTTTGCTGTATATTTTTGTCTAAGCAGATAATCTTTTTTGCATATAATTAGACCTTAAAACACAGGATATATCCTCACTAATTGGATTTTAAATTGTTTCCTGTTATTTCATTTCAGGCTGAGAACAAAAAGTATAGAGCTGAGAGGACACGGCTTATTGATGAAAGAAATAGCAATTTCACAAAAATCAGAGCGTTATATGAAAAGGAAGATGAACTAAAGAAGGAAATGGCACAACTTAGAGAGGTTT
>NC_061828.1:21349193-21356693 GCF_019202785.1 Penaeus chinensis | reverse complement strand
AGGTCCATCAAATTTACTTAACATATTGTTGTTGTTTTTTCCGAAGGGAATGGAATCAACTGCCCGAGGAAAGTTTGAAGGTGGTGACTCTGCATGGGAAGAAGAAAAAATGAAATCATACAAAAAGTCTGAAGTGCGATTAATTGAAATACAAGAAAAACTGTGTAAAGATGTTGAGAGAGGGCAGAAACAGGTGGGGATATTTGGTGATTCTCTCTCTCCCATCCTCTTCTCTTACCTGATGTCTTCCCTCTTCTTTTGTTTGTCTAAACTACTCTTCCTTTCTCCTCTCCCTCCTTTTCTCCATTTTTCTTCCCATTCCTTTTCTGTTCTCATCTATTCATTTACTTCCTATTTCTTCATTCCTTATCTCTCCTCTTCATCTTTTTCCCCAGCTCTCTCTCCCCTCTTCTCCTTGCCTCACTCTCCCCAGCTCTCTCTCCCCTCTTCTCCTTACCACACTCTCTCCTCTCTTTCTTGCCTCACTCTCTCCTCTCCTCTCCTCCTCCCCTCTCATTTCATCTCATTTTGTCTCCTCTCTCTTCTCAAACTCCTTTTCTCCTCACTTCTCTTATCTCTCCTCTCCCCTCTTTTCTCCTCTCCTCACTTCTCTTCTCTCCTCTCCTCTCCTCTCCTCTCCTCTCCTCTCCTCTCCTCTCCTCTCTTCTCCTCTTCTCTCCTTTCTCCTCTTCTCTCCTTTCTCCTCTCCTCTCCTTTCTCCTCTCCTCTCCTTTCTCCTCTTCTCTCCTTTCTCCTCTTCTCTCCTTTCTCCTCTTCTCTCCTTTCTCCTCTTCTCTCCTTTCTCCTCTTCTCTCCTTTCTCCTCTTCTCTCCTTTCTCCTCTTCTCTCCTTTCTCCTCTTCTCTCCTTTCTCCTCTTCTCTCCTTTCTCCTCTTCTCTCCTTTCTCCTCTTCTCTCCTTTCTCCTCTTCTCTCCTTTCTCCTCTTCTCTCCTTTCTCCTCTTCTCTCCTTTCTCCTCTTCTCTCCTTTCTCCTCTTCTCTCCTTGCTCCTCTTCTCTCCTTGCTCCTCTTCTCTCCTTGCTCCTCTTCTCTCCTTGCTCCCTCTTCTCTCCTCTCCCCTCTTCTCTCCTCTCCCCTCTTCTCTCCTCTCCCCTCTTCTCTCCTCTCCTCTCTCCTCACCTTTCCTCTCTTTTATTACTTAAGCTTTTTTATGCTTACTTTGAAAAAAATGGATTGAAATGTGTGCATATATCTGTATATTTAGCATGTTTAATTTAGCTACCAGGCATGTAACTCTCTAGTGATGGATAAAGTTCTATCACATGGTACTTTATTTGTTTTTTGACCCTGGCATGAGGTCATGAGCCAGACAAACCCTCACTTGACTTCACTGAATGTTTTTCCTTTTCTTTCATCATTAGAATATCTTCTAATTTCAATAAAACAGCAGATACAGTACTGTAATGCCACCTTGTGTGATGATAAAGTTTTCATGTTGATTAACAAGTTCCTAGGTGATAGATCAAATGTCTTGTTTCATATCCAGTGTGAAGCTAATGCAGAAGAACACGAACACCTGATTGAAGACTGGTGGTTCCGTGAGCAGGAGAATGAGCCAGAGTTACATGCATGGCTGTGCATCAGTACTCTTCGAGTCTGTTGCCCACCAAACCACTTCGGGCCTCAGTGTTTACCATGCAAAGGTGGCATAGAGAACCCATGTGGAGGTAATGGAAAGTGTAAGGTAAGAGGAACTGTTACTTGTGTTCAGAAAATTTCTTGTGAATATTTCTCAGAAAGGAACAAAAAGGTAGTTTGTTTGTAATGATATGGAAAGTGTTATAGAAAGGAGTATTCTTATAGAATTTTTTTTTATTATAGGGTGCAGGAACTAGGAAGGGCAGTGGTGACTGTTCCTGTAATCCAGGATATGGTGGAGAGATGTGTGACTCTTGTACATATGGTTATTATCAGGCCTATAAAGATGACAGTAAGATTCTTTGTGAAAAGTGCAACAAAGCTTGTAATGGTCCATGTAGTGGGGTAAGTATCATTGATTTTGTATTGATATTTTTTTTGAGAGATATCATTTTTTTCATTGTAATGTCATGCTAGAAAAAAATATATACTTAATTTGGTGGTGCAAGATTATATTCCTAATCTTCATGTTGGTAACTTTTCTAGCCTGGTCAGAAGTCCTGTGTAGCATGTAAAGAGGGTTGGATAATGGACACAGAACATGGCTGCTTAGATATAAATGAATGCCTATTGGATAAGACACCATGCAAGAGAAATCAGTTCTGTGTGAATAATGAAGGATCCTACACATGTTTAGGTAAGTTGTGAGGATAGAGGTTATTCTAATTCTTTTGTCTTCTCCCTTTTCTTTCTCCTATTCATTTTTCTTTCCTTTTCTTTCTCTGTTTTCCTTCTTATTTTTTTTTTTCCTCCCCCTTTTCCTTTCTCTTCCTTGTTTTTCCCCCACTTCTACTCTCCCTTTCTCAATTACCTTTTCCTTTCATCTTTTTCCTCTTCCTCCTCCTCCTCCCTTTTGTTTTCTCATTTTCATTTTTGTTTTCTCATACTTTTTGTCTTCCTCCTCTTCATATTTTACTTCCTCCTCCTCCTCCTTTTGGTCTTTCTCCTCCTTTTGTTTTTTTTCCTCATTGATTGTTTTATTTCTCTCCTTTTTGTCTTTGTTTTTTACTTCTTTTTGTCATCTTCTTCCATTTTGTTTTCCTCCTCCTCAATTTTGTCTTCTTCCTCCTCTTCCCAGCTTTATCTTCTTCCTCCTCCTCCTCCCCCTCTTCATCATCCTCTTGTCCCCTTCCCCCTCTTCGTCTTCCTCCTCCCCCTCTTCATCTTTCTCCTCCCCCTCTTTGTTTTCTTCCTCTACCTTTTCATCTTCCTCCTGCTCTTTGTCTTCCGCCTCCTCCTCTTTCTCTTCCTTCTCTTCCTCCTCCTCCTCCTCCTCCTCCTCCTCCTCCTCCTCCTCCTCCTCCTCCTCTACTTCCTCCTCCTCCTCTACTTCTTCCTCCTCCTCCTCCTCCTCCTCCTCCTCCTCCTCCTCCTCCTCCTCCTCCTCCTCCTCCTCCTCCTCCTCCTCTTCTTCTACCTCCTCCTCCTCCTCTTCTTCTACCTCCTCCTCCTCCTCTTCTTCTACCTCCTCCTCCTCCTCTTCTTCTACCTCCTCCTCCTCCTCTTCTTCTTCTACCTCCTCCTCCTCCTCTTCTTCTTCTTCTTCTTCTACCTCCTCCTCCTCCTCTTCTTCTTCTACCTCCTCCTCCTCCTCTTCTTCTTCTACCTCCTCCTCCTCCTCTTCTTCTTCTACCTCCTCCTCCTCCTCTTCTTCTTCTACCTCCTCCTCCTCCTCTTCTTCTACCTCCTCCTCCTCCTCTTCTTCTACCTCCTCCTCCTCCTCCTCCTCCTCCTCTTCTTCTTCTTCTACCTCCTCCTCCTCTTCTTCTTCTACCTCCTCCTCCTCCTCTTCTTCTTCTACCTCCTCCTCCTCCTCTTCTTCTTCTACCTCCTCCTCCTCCTCTTCTTCTTCTACCTCCTCCTCCTCCTCCTCCTCCTCCTCTTCCTCTTCTACTTCCTCCTTCACCTTCCCCTTTCTTCCTCCTCCTCCTCCTCTTCTACTTCCTCCTTCACCTTCCCCTTTCTTCCTCCTCCTCCTCCTCTTCTACTTCCTCCTTCACCTCCCCCTTTCTTCCTCCTCCACCTCCTCTTCATCTTCCTCCTCCACTTCTTTTTATTCCTCCTCCACCTTCTTATCTTCTTCCTCCTCCTCCTTTTCTTCCTCCTCCACCTCCTTGTCTTCCTCCTCCTCCTTTTCGTCTTCCTCCTTCTCCCCCTCTTTGTTTTCCTAATCCTCCTCTTTATCTTCCTCCTCCTCCTCCTTTGTCTTCTTCCTCTTCCTTTTGTGTTCCTCCTCCTCCTCCTCCTCCTCCTCTACTTCCTCCTCCACCTCCTCTTCGTCTTCCTCCAATTCCTCTTTGTCTTTCACCTCCATCTGTACTTTGTCTTCCTTCTCCTCCTCTTTGTCTTCCTTCTCTTCTTCCTCCTCCTCACTCCTCCTCCTTCTCCTCCTCCTCCTCCTCCTCCTCCTCCTCCTCCTCCTCCTCCTCCTCCTCGTCTTCCTCCTCCGTGTCCTCTTTATCGTCGTTGTCCTCCTCTTTACTTCCATCTCCTCCTTCTCCTCTCTTTTGTCTTCTCTTCATCTTCCTTCTCTTTTTCCTTCTCCTCCACCTCTTCTTCGTTTTCTTCCTTCTCCTTTTCTTCCTCCTCCTCTTAATCTTCCTCCTCCTCCTCTTTGTCTTCCTCCTCCTCCTCTTTGTCTTCCTCCTCCTCCTCCTCCTCCTCCTCCTCCTCCTCCTCCTCCTCCTCCTGCTACTCCCCCTCCCCTCCCTCTTCATTTTCCTCCTCCACCTCTTCTTCATCCTCCACTTACTCTTCCTCCTCCTCCTCCTCGTCTTCCTCCTCCGCTTCCTCTTCATCATCCTCCTCCGCCTCTATGTCTTCCATCTCCTCCTCCTCCCCCTCCTCCTTTTTGTCTTCCTCTTCTTCCTCTTTGTCTTTCATCTCCTCCTCTTGTCTTCCTCCTCCTCCTCCTCCTCTTCCTCTTCCTCCTTCTCTTTGGCTTCCTCCTCCTCCTACTCCTCTGTCTTCCTCCTCCTCCTCTCTTTTATCTTCTCCTCTTCATCTTCCTTCTCTCTTCCTTCTCCTCCTATACCTCCTCTTCTTTGTTTTCTTCCTTCTCCTTGTCTTCGTCCTCCTCTTCATCTTCCTCCTCCTCTTTGTCTTCTTCCTCCTCCTCTTTGTCTGTCTGCTCCTTCCTTTTGTCTTCCTCCTCCTCCTCCTCTCAATCTTTCTCCTCTTTTGAAATTCATGTCCAACAAATTATAAGTAGAACAACAAAGGAATGTACAGGAAAACATTAATATGCCGAAGGCCTCTTCACTTTATTGCTTCCTTATGCCCTGATGGAGCAATAAAGGAAAAAAGGCCTTTGGCATATTTGTGTGTTTTCCGGTACTTGCCTTCGTTGTCTAACTTGCAAATTGCTGCTCCTCCACCTACTCTTATCACCACTACCCACCATATTATATATTTTTTGTAAATGATTGATAACTACAGATGAATTAAAAAACCCATTTCCTTTTTAGAATGTGATAAGGCTTGTGATGGATGCACTGGAGATGGACCAGACATGTGTGATAAATGTGCTGAGGGTTATATCAAGGAGAAGGATATGTGTGTTGGTAAGTAAATAAATTTTTACCCTGAATTATAAATCTTTTGTAAACTTTCAACCATTGGTCAGTAATTATGCAAGCTATCTTCCTTTTTCTACCATTTGTCATAGGACATGCATGATCCTAATTGTCTTTGTGGCATGGTGATTTTTCTTTTAGTAGCAGTAGTAAAAGTCAGTTTAATTTATTATTTTTTGTTTTTTTAAGTGATGATGATGGTTTAAAATGTCTTATATCAGTGAACGGTACATTAATTGGAAAGAAAGTATTCTTGATATTACATTTTTAAATACTCTTGATGGCTTGTCTAAGGATTATACAATTTTACATAAACTGTGCATTGATGTTTGTATGTATGTGCTGCTTTGTGTGTTTTGTATGGTTTTGTGTACCTGGAATTGTGTTGTGCATTTCATTCAGTGAGTACAAGAGAGTGAAAGCTTGAGTGTTTCTATGATTAACATAACATTCGGAAAGAGAAGTATCAGATACTCCAAACATTTGAAATTTTTAGACTTTTAGCATAAACATTTGTAAGTTGGTATTGTTTATGCAATATTTTCATACTTAGGTGTATCTCACTTTATTTAAAGTGTTTATTAAGATGTGTAGATTTTTTTATTTTAAATCAACTAAGGATAAATACAAGTGAATGCATCTGTGATCAAAATGAATGTATTTTGAAGCAAACCAGCAGATCTTGGTTTGTTTGTTTTTTATATACACAAATATACATATATATACATATACATATATATACATATATACATATACATATATACATATACATATATACATATACATACATAAACATACATTTACATATATATACGTACAAATATATACATATATATATATATATATATATATATATATATATATATATATTTATATGTATTTATATATATATACATATATAAATATATATATATATATATTTATATATATTTATATATATATACATATATAAATATATACATTTATATATGTATACATATATGTACATACACACACACACACACACACACACACACACACACACACACACACACACACACACACACACACACACACATATATATGTATATATACATACACATTTATATATGTATACACATATATGTACATACACATATACATATATAATAACATATACATATACACATATACATATACACATATACATATACATATACACAGGACCTAGGTTCGAGGCCAGGGAGGATTGTTATTTATCTATCAATGCGGCATTGCATTATTCCATCTTTCATAGATATACTGTATATATATATATATATATATATATATATATACATATATGCATATACACATACATATATATACACACATATACACACATATACACATACATATATATACATACATACATACACATATATATACATATACACATACTTATACATATACATATGTATACATATATATATATATATTCTTATACATAAATATACATATGCATATACATATATATCCATATATATACATATACATATATACTTATACATATATACACATATCATCAAAGGGCCAATGCTGACCAGGGAGCATGGCTGCATCCACTATTCACTTCCAGCCACTAGGGTCCCTCATGACAAGAGTCCAGGCAGGCCCTCAGCCCATCTCTAACTAACTCTAACAGGTCTGGTTAAGCTGCTCAAGCCATGACCTCGTAGGTCGTCTTATAGGCCTCCTCCAGCCAGGATTGACTCGCAGGGCAGGGTCATCCGCAGGGAAACAAGCTAGGTGCCCATATAACCTGAGTTGGCATTCCCAGATTATACAAGTAAAAGGTCCCATGCCAGTCTCATGGTTTAGCTATCAGTTGGACTAGATAGTGTCCAGATTTCGCTTCCGTAGAGCAAAACTGGCAATATCAAGGCCTTGATGACACGTAGCTTGATCCTTCTGCATAGGTACCAACATCTCCAAATGCTTTTGTTGATCAAGTTCGTAGCTCCTGCTGCCAGACCAATCCATCTACTGACTTCTTAATCTGACAGCACAGAGATATAGACTATGCTACCAAAGTATGCAAAGCTCTCTTTGACTTCAGTGTCCTCACCACAAGTATGGATCGATTGAATGGGTTCCATTAACAGGCCCTCAAAGTCCTGAATCTTGGTCTTGATCCAGGAGACTCTAGCCCCAAGGGCTTTGCCTCAATGCTAAATGCATCAAGAGCTGCAACAAGTGATTCCAGGCAAAGTCAAGGGCTGAGACCTTGATATTGCCCTGTGTTGCTCCACACTGGCTTTGAATAGTAG
>NC_061828.1:21331693-21341693 GCF_019202785.1 Penaeus chinensis | reverse complement strand
ACATATATATGTATATATACATGTATATACATATATATGTATATATACATATATATACAAATATATGTATATGTATGTATATATACATATATATGTATATATACATATATACATATATATGTGTATATATATGTATGTATGTATATATATATATGCATATGTATGTATGTATATATATATATGCATATGTATGTATGTATATATATATATGCATATGTATGTATGTATATATATAAATGCATATATATGTATGTATATATGCATATATATGTATATATATATATGCATATATATATATATGTATATATGTGTACATATATGTATGTATGCATATATATATGTATGTATGTTTGTATGTATGTATGTATGTATGTATATATATATATGCATATATGTATGTATATATGTATATGCATATATATGTATGTATATATGTATATGTATATATATGTATGTATGTATGTGTATATATACATATACATTCATATTCACATACACACATATACATACACATTACATATACATTCATATTCACATATACACATATACATACACATACACATTCATATACATAGACATACACATTCATATACATACACATACACATTCATATACATACACCTATACACATTTATATACATACACATATACACATTCATATACATACACATATACACATTCATGTACATACACATATACACACACGCACGCGTGCATGCACGCACGCACACACACACACACACACACACACACACACACACACACACACACACACACACACACACACACACACACACACACACACATACTCTCTCTAATATATATATATATATATATATATATATATATATATATATATATATATATTTCTTGCATTCAATTGAGAGCAAAAATTTGATACTGATTTTTAGACTCTCATAATAGATTTGAAATCACTGACATGAATTGGTATGAAGAATAGAAGATAAGGGAGTATATACAATATTGATATATTTTTTACTGAATATGTTATGAAACTTATTTGCAGTAATAAATATTATATAATATGTAGATGAGGTTAGATTTTTAAGTCATGATTCAACTTGCCAAATCTGGGTTTACTTTATTAGTTATTTTTGCACATAGATGGCTACACTTGTACCAAGTCACCAATGAGTCAACTACGAGTACGGCTTGTCTCGCCTGTTAACCCTTTTCTTTAATTTTCTAAAATATATTACGTTATCTTATATTGTTGTTACTAATGTCTATTACTATTACTAATATCTATTGTAATCATAATGACTGTAATAGAAATAACACTATCAATATTCATAGCATTAGTAAAAAAAAATTCCCGCCAATTCATGCAAAGGTGAAATCAGGTAAGGTCACAAGGTCTACTAATTAACTCCTTTATGGCTAAGCACTAGCAGAGCCATCTGTATGCAGACATTTCACAAAAAAAAAAAAATAATCCCAGCATTTTCCCGGCAGCAGTTAAGTATCATTATGTAGTTCTAATACCATCGAAAATGTGTTGAGGCCAGCCTAGATGTGTCAGGCCCAGAGGAGTGTCACTGTAATATGATCAAGACAGGAGACTGGTTGGCCAGGATCAGAACTTGGGTTTCAAACACCTTGATACCAGATAATGTTAAATGATTCTCAAGACAGTTCTTTAGAATGGTTTTTGAAAACAGATTGTGCAGTTCATTAGCTTATAAAAAATGTTTTATTATGGATAGATTTTCCAAGTTTTGCATGGATAAAATTCTCTATTGTAATAGATTATTTTATAAAAAATTTGGAGCCACTCTCAGTATTAGATATTTGCTTAGTTTCTGTTGATTGACAAGTTATGGCTTGCATGAGATATATAGAGAAAAGCTTTCACACAGTATGCATGGTGCATAGAAAAACAATTCAAGTGCATTTAGTGTGTAGTCTTGACTTGGTTCCAGTTATGTTATAGCTATATGTATTGTGTTTTACTCAAGTTGGAAGACTCCTTACTGCTTTCTTTTTAATTCCTTGTTTTTTTTTTTCTTTGCAAACTTTATGTAGTGCTTCATTCTTATTTATCTATGTAGCCTATTATTCACCTCAGGTGAATTTGGAAAATCTTTTATTCATAATTCTAAACTGTAGACACCATTTTTTATGATTGCATGCTCAAATGCAGTATGTTGACGTTAAAGAGAGACTCTAAAAAGGGTGTAATTGTTCTTGAGGATGGAGCAGTAATCCATCTATGAAAATTTACATAATTTCTGACAAGTTTATATTGTAGCTCTTATACAAATGTTGTAATAGTTGTTTCCTGTGCTTCACTGACATGGTTTTGGTGTTGGGTGTATATTGCAGACAATGGAGCGAAGGAACGAGACAAACATATGGCATTTGCCCGCTATGTCACATATGCAGGGCTCACAATTGCCACTTGCATCATCCTCCAGAAGAATACCTGCATAGCTGCGATTGTGGGTGTTAGTGTGGCTATTTATATCAGCTTCTCAGAATATTACCTCAAGGATACGTCTGCGCCTTCTCTTATACCACAGTTACCATTATCATCAATGTTTCCAGGAGCAGAGATGAGCGAATAGTTTACCATTTTGTAATAGCTGTTTGAACGTTTAAAGTGGGATTTAATATACAGTGGAAGAAAGCAAGATACAAGAAAATGTTTAAATTAGCCCCTAATAAACAAGCAAATAAAGAGAAAGAAGAACAGTAAAACTATAAGAGATTTTATACAGCTGGATTATTAGTTCTTGAACGTGGTAAATATACAAAATAGATATGATAAACAACTTAGCAAGACCCATCTAGATTGAGGTGATATGCAAATCGAGCGTCATGAAGTAAAATTGTATACAGTCTCACTGTCTGAAAATATTTTGCTATATGATACATCATGCTTTTTCATGAAATGATTTCAACAGATTGTTATCTGTTGTTGGAAAGTGAATGTGTGTGTGTGTGTGTGTGTGTGTGTGTGTGTGCGTGTGTGCGTGTGTGCGTGTGTGCGTGTGTGCGTGTGTGCATGTGTGCGTGCGCACGTGCGCGCAAGAGAGAGTGAGTGAGTGTATGACAGTGTGCTTTTAAGTGTGCATGCATGCATTACTGAGAAAGAGTGTGTGTGTAAAAGAGTCTGTGTTCATGAGTGAATAAATGAATTAATGAATGAGTGAGTGAGAGTTAAAGAGAAAGAAATAGGAGTAGGAGAGAAAAAGAAATAGAAGTGAGAGAAAAAGAAATAAATGAAATAGAAGTGAGAAAAAGGGAATAGAAGTGAGAGAAAAAGAAATAGGGATGAGAGAGAGGGAAATAGGATTAAGAGAGAAAGAAATAGAAATAAGAGAAAAGGAAATAGGAATGAGAGAAAAGAAATAGGGGTGAGAGACAGGCAGACAGACAGACAGACAGACAGACAGACAGACAGACAGACAGACAGACAGACAGACAGACAGACAGACAGACAGACAGAGAAAGAGAAAGAAAGAGAAAGAAAGAGAAAGAAAGAGAGAGAGAGAGAGAGAGAGAGAGAGAGAGAGAGAGAGAGAGAGAGAGAGAGAGAGAGAGAGAGAGAGAGAGAGAGAGAGAGAGAGAGAGAGAGAGAGAGTAGAGATTTCTGTTACTTATTGAATATTTATGCTGATACAATATAATTATTTCATGGATTTATAATTAATAGAAAAGCATTACTGATAGGATTAGATACACAGGTGTATTTTTGTTTGGTTTTGAAATATGCATTTCAGTCTTGGAATTGTAATTCATCATGGCTATTGGACTCAAACTTGCCATGCAGATATCATTATTTACTAATAAGGTGCTTGTTTATTAATACTCTTCAGTAAGATGATAATCCTTCAATAAGGGAATCACAAAGATTTATTTAGCCTTGCAGTTGCAAGTCCAGTTAGGCTGCCAAATACATGTGACCTTTGCATTTACAAAGTTTTATTTTAAGTTGTATTGTGTTGTGAACATTATTTTTTCATGAATGTACAAAACATAATTTATTTTAGGATATTTCATATGGTTTACAAATGTACAATAGGATGTAATGTTGGTATTCCATAAATAATCAGTGAGTAATACTTTTGTGCAAATGTCTGTTGTTTATTATAGGGATAGTAAATCAGTCACATAATGATAAAAGTAATCAAGACTCTTGCTCTTGAAATCAGTAACCCCATTTTGTTGGTATCCTCAACATAACACACTTATATTTCAAATGTCCTCTGGAGTAAATTGGTATTCTATTTGCTTAGACTTAGATGGGGAAGACATTTAGTACTATACGTCTCCTAAGGTTGTTGTGTTAGGTTTTGCAACATAATGCATTAGATGTAGCATATGTTTGGTATTTTAGGATTGATTAGATTTTAGAGTGCCACTGGGAATTACATTGTTTGCACAGAGTGCCCCACCCCTGTTATAGCCAGTGTCTGGTGGGAAGAAAATTTCTATTAAAAGTAGACCATTCTTTCTTTTTTAATGATATTATTGCCTCAGAAGGTGATCTAAAATGCTTGATGTTTAATTTAATTTTACACTTCAAAGAAAGCAGCTACCTCTGTAGTGTTTTTAAATTTCTGATCATACACTTGATGGCATATTCCTGTCATTATAATTTGAGAAAAATTTAACATAGAGGATTTAACTGTATTAATAAAATACTGTACACTAGGATTATTTGGAAAAAAGGGTTTGAATAAGCTGTGGATGTATTTTTTGTTATCTTCATCCATGCCTATTCTCAAACATGTAAAACCAAAACAGGAGAAAAAGTAAGAATGTTAAAGAGTTATTTGCCTCTATTAAAGTAACAAGAGTTTGTGAACTGCCTGCTGGGTTTGATGTGTTTCATGTGGACTTTATTATTATTGTTGTTATTATTATTATTATTGTTATTATTATTATTATTATTATTAATTTTATTATTATTATTATCATTATCATTATTTTTATTATTATTAATATTATTATTATTATTATTATTACTATTATCATCATTATCATTACCATCATTATTATTATTATTATCATATCATTATTATTATTATTAATGTTATTATTAATGATTTCTAGATATTTTGATGAGTTACCTTATCCTTATTGCAAAGAAATGTTTAGGGAACAAGTGTCTCCTTTTAAAAGCTAGAGATATTTTTCCTGCAATTTCTCCCCATATGCAAGTTATAATACATGCCCGTAATTTAGGCACACTCATTTATTGTAATTAATAACATCCTATGGAAGAGTGGTTTATGCCTGCAGTTACATATATAAAGAAAGTCAGTCTTTCAGCTTTATACCTAGGCAGTTTGTCAGTAATGATACTGGGTTTAATATTAATTTTTGGTACTTGTACCTGCAGTCATCTCTGTGATGAGTTACTCATGTGTTCCCCAACCAACCTCCATTTTGCAATAAAATGGTTGTCATTCATATTTTTACATTCAGAGCTTAACCCAGTTGGCACGGATGTCAAGAATACATGTCATGCCCACTGTAATATAAGTTTATTTATTGAATTTACGCATAGATGGCTCTACAAGTGCTTAATCACCAAGGAGTCAGTTATTAGTCCTACCTATCTCAGCTGTTTATCCTTTTCCTTGACTTTTGGAAAGAGTCTTTTGTATTATTTCATTGTCTTAAATGTTACCAAGATTTTAATAACAATTTAATAATCACATCGATAACAATAATAACAGTATCGATGCCAACTGTATCAAAAAGAAAAACACATTTTCATGCCAATTCAGGGAAAGGGTAAATCAGGATTGGTCACTAATAGACTTCTTGGCAGCTGAGCATGTGGATCCATCTGTGTGCATAACTGAAAAAGGGATTATTTGTTCTACTGTGTAACTAGAAGATAGATCAATATTTTTCTTATTTTCACATTTTAAACACTTGTCTTTCTTATTTACATAATGAACAGAAAAGTTATCAGTTTTACTTTTATAGGTCTTCTATATCCCAAAAGTAATCATATAATAGTTTTCACTTTGCCAAAAATAATTCAGTTGTACAACTTGTATATTATTTCCCATTTATTGTGAAAAGAATGTAGTATGGCAAATTGATGAAATTCATGAAAAGTCTACAGATTGATATTCTCTTCTCACCTTTTATTCAAGATTGTTGTAGAATTTGTGTTAAGTTATGAAATTATCATATAGTGATGGTGAGCACATAACTGATGAATATATTATTAATCTGTATCAGAATTTTCAGAGAAGGCCTAGAACCATTGCTTTATATAATTTTAGAATAATTAGTAAAAAAGGGGAAGAGGTTCAGTTTTGATAACCTATAATAGTGGATAATTTACTTGATAAATGTATGTACTCTTAAGTTTTATCTCTAGGTTTAAAGCCATGTTTTGTCATAAAAATGTTCCCTTTGCTTTTTTTTTTTGGCATATTCAAGCACAAGAACTGTGTGATACTTTTTTGTCTGTATATTTAAAAAGAAGTGCTTGTAATCCAGTTAGGTTAAGGATTTTTTTCCCCCATATTCATAAAAGTTGATGTAATTTTCCTTTTTCCACATTTATTTCAGTGGTGTATATTCTTAGTAATGTCTATATGACCAGTTTCAGCATTATATAAAATAAAAATATTTCTATTGTCATTATGCAGAGTTGTACAGCGCACAGATTCTAGTCATTAAAATTCAGTAAAAAAAATTGTCACCTCTGTTTTTTTTTCTGCCCATCCACTTAGTAATTAGTGAAACTGGCATTGCATTTTGCTTGTATGATGATTAGGAGGAAAATGAGAAAGAGGAAAGTGAGAGAGGAAAAGGAAAAGAGTATGCATGAGTGAGTGAATGTATAGAGAAAAATGGAGACAATAGGGTTAATGTATAGAGAAAAATGGAGACAATAGGGTTTACCTATGTTCTAAGAAAAGTGGACTTATCCTGTGTTCGGAACTCCTCGTCTAACAAGTTGAACAAGATGTTTTGCCCATTTAGAGCCCCTACTTTCACATCCTAGACAAGTTGTCCATCTTGTCCATGTGGCCCTGGTTCACAGCTGGGTGAGCAGGAGGAGATAATGTCACAATAGCGCTTGTATGTAAACAATCGCAGTTGCAGGCAATTATAAGATAGTGATATTTATTGCCTTTTAATGTTATCAAAGGGTATTTTTGTAGACACTAGTATGATAAAAGAGTAAATGTTTACTTCTGCGTTGGTTGCATTGAGGGCGTGAAGGCCTCGGAATTTCTGAACATGGCCTCGTTGTCCCTGCTGGTCCTGACAAGCTATCTGGACGAGCAAGACAAGGAGTTCCAAACACAGCATTAGATGCCAGTCATAAAAATATTAAAAGAAATTATTAAATGATCAAGAGGTTCACTGTTCATGTGTATTGGAAATTAGAAACTAATGTTTTTGATGATACGGTTATTTAGAAACAGCAATTTTATTGAATTCCCATTCTATTCTAATAGCATCTGTTTGCCTGTGATGTGCTTTGCATCTTCCTGTCTGCTTTCAAATGTATTAGACAATAGTTGTTACTTATTATTTTGACAGGTAAATTAACTACTATCTATCATTTTGGAGATTTACTCACTGTCTAACAAAATTAGAAAAAAATAACTGTCAATCAAATTGTTGGAATTACAGAAAAATCATAAAAATTTACATTTCTTTAAGTTTAGTCTAGCAGAAAAAATACTTGTGTATGAAGTTGTTCATAATGATGAATAAAAAACTGCAGAATTATTAACTGCCTACTTGTAAATGAACTCTACATTTTGAACATATCCTTTTCTAAATCAATTATATAACTGAAGTACACACACTATACACATACATTTAAAAGAAAAATGCTTGATGATCATGCTGTTTAGTATTTAATATATTGATTTCAGATTTAAAAAACGGTCTTGAAACCTTCAAGATGCAAGAGCATGATTGTAAAGTTTCCGTGAGGTTTTCCTTGCTCATTTGTTGTTAACCTAATGCCACAGGGGATGGCATGCACATACATGCCATGCCCATAGTGAGTTTAGTTTATTAATTGTATTTACAAATAGGTGTTTCCATCATATGTCTGACCTATCTCACCTGTCTACCCTTTTCCTTGATTTTTAAAAATATTTTATTTGATTTTATATTGTTATTAGTATTGTTAAGAATACTAATAATTGTGTCAACAATAATAATAGCAAAGCTATTAATAGCATTAAAAAAAATGTAGGCTACTAATTGACTCCTTGATGGCTAAGCACTTGTGGGGCTATCTGTGTGTTAATACATTTCATAAAACAATACTTCAGTAAACATAACATTCCTCTCTCTCTCTCCCCACCCCCCTTTGTTTATTATCAACCTGTTGAGGACAAAAAAAATATAAAAAATCTTGATTTTGGGTGGAGAGTTTATGGAAAATAATAGTAATAGTTTCATTTAATGAATCTATTCTTTTTTGTTTTGTCCTTTAAATTTTAATTTATCCAAATTAATAGTTTCTGCTTATATTTGAACCAATATGACCTGTTTTTTTCCAGCAGATTTATAATGTATTTTGCTGTGTGTTAGACTGATGTTTAACATTTTTCTCCCAACAGATGAAGATAGCATAGAAGAGGAGGAGGATATTGAAGCCAGTACTCAGACTAACAGTAATGATAAAGAAACTGCTGGTGTAAATGGAATTAGTAATGAAGAACCAGAACAAAAAAGTGAACTTTGATAGTTATTCTATAGTGGCTTATTTATTATTTCAGGTAGACGTTCAGTAATACTTTATTTTCTTATATTTAGCTTTTCTGTGAAGACAAAGAATGTTGTCATTTATGGGCATTCTCTGTAATTTTAGTGATATGGAATTGTGTGCAAGATGTAGAAAAATTTCCTGTGTTCTTTTTTTCTAAATAATCTAAAGACAATACAAAAAAATCTAACTATATTTTTCTGCACAAAGGGATTCATAAGTTTTTATAATTTATACATCTTTTTTATTATTATCTTTTACCTCCGTAGTTGCCAAAGACAGAGCATATTATTGCAACTTTCTTTTACTGCTACCATTTTGCATTTACATGTTTAAGGTTGGGTCAGCTGCAGCAGGTGGCAATCTAAAAATAGATTACTTCTGTTGTATTCAGTTTAATGTGATAAATAAAACAAAGAGGTTCTGCTGTGTATGGATTTGAGGTTTCACTGGATTACATCTATTATTTACTTGGAATGTAACAACTACAATCAAACTAAATTGTAAATATTGTCATACAGACATAAATAGCTAATATTGTAAAGAAATACTTGAATATAGTTAATATCCTACAGAAATGTACGTGACTTACACAATGGTACTCACAATTTCATTATTTATTACACTATGTTCTTCATCATCATATGACATATCTGAGCAATGCAATCCATACATTGAGTAACCTCATTGAAAAGAGGGATTCTTTGGCTAAATTTGAAAAGGAAATCTATTCTTCTTTCAATTTCTCCTTTTGTTTTCATGATGATTTTTGGTTTAGCTGTGATCACTGAAAAATATTTGAATAACCAAATGTAAGTCCCTATGTTGCTGTACTCCTTTCACATTAAACCAATAAAAAGAAAAATAACTAAACAAAAACAAAGAAATAATAAATAAAAAGCAACTAGAGACTTTTCAGACCATTTAATTTGTAATAATGGTTGATCTCTCTTTTCATGTGACAATAAACCTCAGGATTTCCATTATATTATTTATTAACAATCTATGGAAAATATATAATAATTTTCTTGCCAGATCAAATAAATTACACACTTGTGTGTAATTCAACTGCTTATAGATCTCCTCTGCTTCACAAAGTCCTCAATAACACAAACAGCACAAATATGGGGTGGGAAAAAAAAATAGGAAAAAAAAATCATTTACATACATTAGTACACATCAATACTTACGAAACAATACCATTAATGACCTTTCTGGGCTTAGATGTCTGTCACCGTTTTTCTTTAAGCCAGAAACAATGGGTAT
>NC_061828.1:21321693-21326693 GCF_019202785.1 Penaeus chinensis | reverse complement strand
CAAGGAGAAGTAAGAATAAACTAAACTTTTTAAAAATATTTGGGAAGAATAATTCACAATACATATTTTTATTTTTTGATAATCACCATATTTATAGAAAAAAAGACATTCCTAATCATCTTTTTTTGGTAAAACACAAGCCTGCTGCTTTTACTAAACGTTTAAAATCAACCCACATAATTCTGACACCAAAATGATTTTTACTTTTTCCAAAAAAACCAAAATGAATGTTACTTTTTATGCAATAATAATTCAAAATCACTTTGTAATGCAAACATAAGTTGCCTACCAAACTGTCCTTAGCCTTTCTAGTCATACCTGGATTTTGATCCTTCAAACAATGTTACCAAACAGCCATACTTGAATTTAAGACACATAATGAACTTACTTAACTTTTTATTTTTACAGTTACGTTTATAAGAATACTCAAAATGCCAGTACTTGGTAAATATGTAGATTACTGTCAACCCAAAGGATGGCATGTACATACATGACTTGTCCACTGTGATATTAGTTTATCAATTGTATTTATACATAGATGGCTTCACAAATGCTTAATCACCAAAGAGTCACCTATGTCAAGTTTTCTCTAATTTTTGCAAAGCACATATAACCATACAGCTCTACTTGCATTTAGCCTATTGAACCCAAAAATGGAATGGACTTTTTCCCCAAGAGTATTCTTGGGAACTCTTATCATAAATAAGAGGGGCATTTTGTTTTTACTTCTGACAAGTATAACAGTATTGAGTAAATTATACACATAATTATGTGTGTATCTATATCTGATATTTCACAGTACACTCATTGGCTAAGTGTAGTGATGTCATTAGCTCCACTCCCTTTTTGACCCCAACAATCTTATGGTAAACGGTATCTGAGTGCATTCTCTTTGAAAATGGTTCAGTAATGACAATGGTTAAAGAAAAAAAAAAAAAAAAAAAAGTATTGAAGATGAAACCAAGAAAAAGAAAACATTAACATTTACAATGAATAAAGGTGATGAGGAGGGGCTTAACACGGAAATTGCCAATTAGGATTTTTATCAAGATGGAGTGGGTCTACCTGTGTCAAGATACCTTGGATTTTTGAACACATGTAATTTTTCTCATTGCTTGTGATAGTCAAAAGTCAAAGCTGGTCCCATGTCCATGTGAATGTAGGGGACATATTCGCAGAGAAACATGTTTACTAAGCCATGGAATGATGTAGTTGGATGGCCAGCCCCAACTTTGACCCCAAGATGCTGACGTCAGCATATCAGTACTCAATCATAACCCAGGACCTTGCAAGTGCAAAGCCAGCACTCTACCACTGAGCTATGCCACCCTCTGCTTGTGATAGTATCCATAACATTAAATTAATAATAATAATGATAAAGATTATGATAATGATAATAATAATAAAAATATTTAAAAAAATAAAGATAATAATAATAATAAAAATAATAGTATTGACATCAACCTATTGGATCTGGGTGCCTGTTGGCCAGCATGTGGACCAGAATCCAGGAAATAGGCTTATGTCATTGGTGACTCTCTTGGGAGTGTAGCACATGCAGTATCAAGATTCCTTGCCTCCCCTTTCCTGTCACCCAGCTTTCAGACAAGTTTTTTTTCATGATGTGGTCACATCACTCACCTCTAATGGGTTAATAATATGAGAGAAAAAAAAAGGGGCGGGGGGGAATCAGGTGAGGTACATAGGCCTATTTTAATTGACTCCTTGGTGGCTGAGTCCTTGTGGAGTCATCTATGTGTAAACAAAATTCACAAAACAAAACTACAGTGGACATAAAATGTTCTCAGCAGCATTGGGTTAAGTGAGCCACTTTTATGTTTTACAATTATGTTATCAGAGAATAAATAAATAAATTATCCAATTTGTAATTCATCAAAATATCCTGTTTTCATCCCTACTTATTAAGTTTGTAACCAATTGAGTCTATCTGTCATTTACCTAACTCAAGTTTTTAGATTACCATATAAAACTATTTCAAATTCAAAGCAAAACATTCCTTACATAACCATATTTAGATAAAAACCACAGCTACACATACTGGATCTCAAAGTGAACAAAGAGCTAACTAATTAATCCAATATTGCCAAAAAAATGCTGTTCTCATTTTAGAATTTTATGTGAAATGTCTCTGCACATAGATGTCTCTGAAAGTGTTTAGTCACAAAGAAGTCAATTAGTAGACCTTGTAACCATACCTGAGTTCATCTTTCCTTGGATTTGAGGGAAAAACTTTTTTTTCTTTTTTTTTTTTTACTAATGCTATGAATAGTGATGGTGTTATTTTTATTATAGACACTATAATTACTATGATGTTACTGACATTAATAACAGCAATATAAGATAACATAAAATATTTTCAAAAATCAAGGAATAGGGTAAACAGGGCGAGACAAGCAGTACTCATAATTAGCTCATTGGTGACTTTGTACAAGAGGAGCCATCTGCCATCTGAGCATAAAAACAATTAGTAAAGTATTCTCACAGTGGGCATGCCCATTGCTTCTGGGTTAAGAAACCTGTGTAAATAATATAGTTTTCAACAGTAATTGAAGGAATGAGAAATCATACTCACAAGTATCATAATCAATATGGAGTGGGTTGATCTTCTTATAACTAAGTTTACTCGCATGTTTCTTTGCTTCTTTCTGATCAGCAGCTAGTACAGGGTTTCTTGCATGTTTGCCTCCTTTTGGCATGGGTAGGGAGAACTGCCAACAATAAAGAAATGGATGAGTATTAACATTCAATAAATAAAAACCACACACACACACACACACACACACACACACACACACAAACAAACACACAAACACACAAACACAAACACACACACACACAAAGAAATTTAAGAAATAGGAAAAGGAGGAGGAAGATAAGGAGTTAAAGATGATAAAAAGGAAAAGAAGAGGTAGTAACAAGGTTATGATAACAATGACGATGAAGATTATGAAAAATGAAGAAGAATAAAACAAAAAGAAAAAGGATGAAAACAAGAAAAAATAAATAAATAAAAAGAAAGGAAAAATCAGAAGATACAAAAAGCAAAGAAAAAATGGAAGAAAAGTAAAACCAGAAAATAGAAAAAAAGAAAAATAGAAGAAAAGAAAAATCCAGAAAAAAGGAGAAAAATCTGAAAAAATTAGGAAATTATGAAAACAAGAAAAAGAAGCAGTAGAAGAAAAGCAAAAGAAGAAAAACAAGATGGAGGAGGAGAAAAAGAAGAAAAGGAAAAAAAAAAAAAAGAAGACAAACATTTATGTTTATAAGTACGAAATGAAATACACAATAAAAAGAGAAAATACTATATGTGTGAGGTTATGAATCTGACTACTTTCCCTCCCAATTTCTTATTGTCTGAGAACGGGTCTAGTCTGCTTCAAAATGCTAGAGTTTACATACTTTCCCTCATTCTTGTAGAAGTTTCAGTTAAGTAGAAAGAAAAAATAACTGCACAAAAATAATTATAGATAACATTATCACAACTGATAAAGGCTTACCATCATTTTCAAGTAATTTGTTGAATAGGATGATATCACTAAAAATAAGAGCCCCATTTCCTAGACCTATTTCTATTACATATTGAACACAGAAACTAAACAGAGAGAAACCGACGGCCCAGTCTCACCTTTGTTCCTTTAATGTTGATTGGTTTCTTGGTGTTGACCCAAATCTTCTTTGTGCCATCGGGATTCAATGTCACCGATACTTTCTTTAGAGTTTTATTACCACACTTTTGGCAAAATGTCTGTAAATAGAATATGTCGGGATTCTAACATTAATCATAACAAAATGCAGGGTAACAATAGCACTAATAAAATGGTAATGATACTATAAATAATCATAATCAAATTTATCTGCTAAATCTAAAAAATATAGTTTTCACAAAAAAAAAACTACTGTGGTAGAGCTACATATGCAATATCTAAATGCACAGAAAACCTACAGGTAACATTACCAGCTGGACATATGGCAAAGCAATAACAAAGCTTTAAAATACTAAATTAAACTCTGGTGTTAAATTAATAATGAATACTGCATGTCATGAAGAAACATACAGTATCAAATGAAAAATGAAATCACAGCATCCTTAGAATAAAGTCTATACAAAAATATTTTACTTTACTGTAAACATAGAATGTACTTTACATACCAGATCCAAGAGGATTTTATTCTTTAGGTTAAAAAAAAAAAAGAAGTACAAGGAACTCACTCTGTTCATGATGCTTGTTGTCCTGAAGCATGCATGGCATCGCAGAATGAAGGTCCTGACCTTCTGAATCAGTTTGCCATCAACTCCCATCACTCTCAAGCCTATGTGCTTCAGGACATTCTGAAAGCAAATGGCAAATCAATTTTCCTTTCATATTTCCTCCATGCATTTTCATGAGTATCCTCATACTGGTTGTATGAGGCTTGAGAATGCAAAATTACATATATGTGTTATATTATATATCCACATGACATATTTCAACATACAAGCCATATTTCCTACCTGCATGGCAAAGTCAGCTGTCATGCAAGCAACAAGGACTTCCTTGTCTTCTATTTCATCCTCAGGCTTCAATCCAATTTTCTTCATCTTATGTTTTTTGACATTAGAGAGAGTAATCCATCCTCCAGCATCATCGTCATCATCTTCACCACCAGCCCCTTCTTCTGCATTAACATTATCTCCAATGATTTCTTCGTTTTGGTCTGTGAAAGCAGATGATACTAGTTACTTTCCCTTAGCAGTAATTCCAATAATAATAATGTGTACAGAAAAGTTATATGTATTATTAGAGAAATATTGCTCAATATTATAAATGTTATTCACTTCTCACCTTCGTCATATTCTTCATCCCCATTGTGGTTTTCTAAATCTATTCTTTCATCATCTTCACAATATTCTTCATATACATACTCTTCCTCCTCCTCCTCCTCTTCCTCTTGTTCATTCAGTTCCTGTTCTCCTTTCTCCTCATCTGAGTCACCATCCT
>NC_061828.1:21301693-21309193 GCF_019202785.1 Penaeus chinensis | reverse complement strand
CATCATCTATAGGAGAAGGAGAAGTATAATGAGTCACTAAATTGCAATGGAATGTTACTTACAGAAATACCAACAGAATGCTAATTTTACATATTTCCCTATAAAACTCTGTCAAGAGCTTGCTGTGTTGTCAGAAAGGCTGAAAAAATTGATTGAAAAATCAAGCCCAGCAGTCAATATAAGAACCCATTATCAGCTCCCACAATCACTTTATTATTTTAGTAATTCTTTACATTCACAAAATTCACCGTCTCAAGTTGTTGAGACTGAGTGTTTGCCCGAGAAGAGGATTAAGGGAGGGCTCCATCACCCAACACAACCCATCAAACATTGTCTTCTTCTCATGAACACGGAGAAGATAAAGAGTTGAAACTCAGGAGCACTGAGTGGACTTAAGCTGTGAGCAGCACTTTCCTCAGTCTTTTTCTTTTATTTACCGTTTGTATCTGCAGATTATTTCTTGTACCAACAACTGCAACTTTTTGTCCTCTATGTGAATATCATCTTCAATTTGTTTGGATGTTTCATGTTCAGGGTAATATGATGTGATGGTGTAGTAGCCTAGAGAGTGCTAAGTGATTTGCATGCCTTTTCGCTTGCAGCTGTCACTTCTGGCTTGCCTAAGCCTCCAATACCAGCTCACCGCCTATCCATCATCAAGACTTCTGCAGCACCACCGTTTGGCCAGGAAAAACTGTGGGGGATCTTGGAGCAGCTCACATAATGCTAGGGTTCGTGGGCTGAGTATTTAGAGCAGCTATTGGTCCTCCAGCAGTTAGTTTGGACGCAAGTGATGTCGCAATTCCTGTCCCGGATTCACCCACCCATCCACTTCCTACCCTGACTGATGTTAGGGAGGCAATCTCTAAGCTGAAGGGTAGGAAGGCTGTGGATATATGCTGTATCCATACTGAACTGCTAAATGCTGGTGGTGAACCTATGACATGGGGCTTACATGCTGGCCTCTAGGCATCTGACAGCCAAGCCTACTGAGGGTCTTGTTCATCCTTCTCTGGAAGGGTTAAGGGGAAAGGGGAAAGGGGAAAGGGGATCACTGAGACTGCAGAAAATACCATAGCAGCACAGTGTTCAGAATACCAGCCCAACTTTTTCTCACATTTTTCTTACTAAGGCACCAGAGACTAGAGCGATATGGATTTAATCCTGGCAAAGCCACAAAAGACTGTCTTCAAGAACTTCCAGTTATTGTGGATAGCCAACATGAGTTTGGTCATGGGCTGCTTGTAGCCAACACCTACCTCAAAAAGTAGTTTGATTCACTATGCGAGATTCTGATACTTAGGGGAATTCCATCAAAGATTATTGGACTAATAGCAAGACTAAATATTGAAAGTATTGAGGAGTGTAGAGGGGCCTGTCGAGCTTCTTCCCTGTTAATATAGGAGTGATGCAAGGCTGTGTTCTTGCCCCAGCACTTTTCAACACTTGCATGGACTGAATAATGGGTAGAATTACTATCCAGTCACTGTGGAGCAACACTGGGCAATATCAGGATTACCAACTATGACTTTGCTGAGGATGTTGCTATTCTATCTGAGTTTCCGGAATTGCTGGTGGCGAATCTTGATACAGGAGTATATTGGTTTAGACTGGAAAAGGAATTTGAGTGGGGTAGAGAGGGAGTAAAGATAGGATTTCTCAGGGTTGAGGGAAGAGATACTAGAGGAGATGCTGAGACATCTTCAGAAGATGGGAGGAGAGTGAAGCAAAGTACAATTTTTTGGAATAGGTAGAAAGAGAAAAACCTCCTTGGCTTGCTTCTTGTCTGGCCATGTGGAGTGAGACCTAGTTTGAATCTGAGAACTGCTACCTCAGATTTGAGCTTGTAGGCATATGTGCATGACTGAGCAGATTAATTTGAATGGTCATGACCAGTTAGGCACATAGAGGGCAGTGGGCTGTGGAGCAAGTGTTTGGCTGTGTGCTCAAAATGCCAACATATTTGAAATTGAGGGGGAAGAGGCCAACATGGTCAGACAGGGCAGGATGCTCGACCAATATAAACTTTATGGGGGAGGTCATGTCTACAGAAGCTAATGGCAATATTGGTGTAGGCCTTACATTGGCCTCTGGGAGTAATAGATGCTACTACATCAAAGTCAATGAGGTAGATCATTTTCACAGTCTGACCAGTCTTTGTTGTAGACAGGCCAATCAGTCAGGGCAACAGAAACTGTTCTGGTACAAGTATTAACCCTTCCCAATGGGTAACACCATGAGGCGTAAAAACAAACCGCTCAATCTGTGGCGTGTATTTTGATGGTTGAGTAATGACCTGGGTGGAGGATTCGGAATGGATTGGCGATTGGGTGGGGGTCATGAATAGAACATATTGTATAATGACTATGTGGGCCCAGGGGGCTGAGCCCCCTGGCTGGGCAGTTAGGTGGGGGTGACGAGTAGAATGACTATGGAGATCCATGTTGGGTAATGGTAGTTTCCTGTATAATATAAATTTTGCAATTTAGCCTTGGACCAAAAACTTTGTGCCCCTTCCTTCCTATATGGGCTATTAAATCAAGATAACCTAACCTAGCAATACACATACATTTCTCTTAGAAAATATTATATTTCAGGGGAAAATAAACCTGCTTGTCTTTGAAAGAACCACCCAATATTTATAGCATCAGATCTATTCTTGTGTGATGAAAACAAATCTGATAATCATTTCTATCACAATCACAACCGATAGTCCTGATAGCAGGGGAGGGAATAAAGTATATCAAGGAAATTATGAGGTAAAACAGGCAGAAATAAGAATAATATAGAAAAAAAATATGGAAAACCAGCATGAAAAACACTTTAACCCATTCCCGATGGGTCACGCCTATAGGCGTCAAAACAATACACTCGAAATGTGGCGTGCGGCTGTCTGCCGTGGCGGGGCGCCAAAGCGCTCCAAGGCAATGATTCGGCTTGATGTACCGAGTTGGCGCATTGCCATGGTTCGCCAGAGCGTTGAGTTTTTTTTAGTTTTCTACAACCGTCACCAATGGGTTAAACTGGCTATAATAAAAAAACAAAAAAAACTATGGGGATCCAACCCATTTTTTGGTAATATCTACAGGAATTCACAACATCCAAAGCCCCTGTGGTAATTGTACAATATATCATAACCAATAAACTGACCTAATCTGGCCCTGTTTGATATATTTCCTAGCCAGGGGGCTGTACCCCCTAGACCCACATGGGATTTATACAGTTTGCTTTTCTATACTCCCCCAAGATAAGCGACCCAAAACAAATAGGGGGATATGATTTCCCTCAATGAAATACTGCATTTAGTTCTACAAATAATTTGCTCACTGAAAATCTTGTACCTTTACACAGTGAAACACCAAACTTTTGATCACTTCTATCTACTGTCTGAATTGCTTGGTTTCGAATAACTTTTTTAGCCATTTGAAGCACTTGATGGGCTCAAATATCAAGTTGTGACAGTTATTAATGTCTATTACTACTGCATAGCCACTATATTGCTTTAAAAATAACCCGGAATTAGTGCAATACTGAATATGAAACATTTCTCCCCAGCATTTGTCAAGGAATGGTCTCCCTGTGCAAGTCAAAAAGGTTTATGTTACAGAGAGTGATGTACAGAGATACAGGGAAATGGACACTGCCATCTTATAGAGCATAAGAAATAGAGTAATAAACAACCCTTTTCATTGATTTTTGAAAATATTTTATATTGTCTTATATTGCGGTTACTAATATCAATTACATTATTATAATTATCATGACTATAATAAAAATAACACCTTCAATATTCATAACATTACTAAAAAAAAACATTTTTCCTGCCAATTCAAGGAATGGTGAAATCAGGTAAGGTCACAAGGGCTACTGATTAAGTCCTTTGTGGCTAAGCACTTCCTGAGCTATCTATATGCAGAGACATTTCACAAAAAAAATTAAAAAGGGCTCATCATCATTCATCATTTTGAAGCTAACGCCGGCAGGCGCGCACAGCCGCATCCACCATTTGTTTACACCTACGAGGGTCCCTTATAGCGAGCCGCCAGGCAGGGGCCCAGCCCATCTCTAGTTCCTCACGACAGGTTTGATTGATCTGCCCAAGCCACGACCTTCTCGGTCATCCCACAGGCCTCCTCCACCCAGGGTTGTTTCGGACAGAGACAACCTGATGGGCGCGATCATCCTGCGGGAATCGAGCCAAGTGGTCATATAGCCTGAGTTGGCGATCACAGATTGTGCAAGTAACAGGTCTTGTACCGGTCTCATGGTGCAACCGTTGGTTGGACACATGGTCCCGCCAACTGTACCCCATGATCCGGCGCAAGGATCTGTTACAAAAGGCATCAAGACAAGATTCCAGAGCACAAGATAGTGTCCAAGTTTCACTACCATAGAGTAAAACTGGCAGTATCAGGGCCTTGAAAACACGTAACTTGGTCCTTCTGCACAGGTACTGGCATCTCTAAATACTCTTGTCGAGAGATTTCATGACCCCTGCTGCCAGGCCAATACGTCTACGGACTTCCTGGTCTGACAGCCCAGAGTCGTGAACTGCACTACCAAGGTATATTAAGCTCTCTGTGACTTCGAAGTTTTCACCTTCAAGCACATACCGACTGGACAGGGTCTCCTAGTAGGCCCCTAAAATCCTGGATCTTGGTCTTGGTCCAGGAGACCTCTAGCCCCAGGGGCTTTGCTTCATTGCTAAATGCATCAAGAGCCGCCACTAGGGTTTCCAGAGATTCAGATAGAATGGCAACATCACCAGCAAAGTCAAGGTCTGTAACCTTGATAGTGCCCAGAGTTGCTCCACAGTGACTTTGGACAGTAGTTCTACCCAGTATCCAATCCATGCAAGTGTTGACAGGTGTTGGTGCAAGAACACAGCCTTGCCTCACACCTGAACTAACAGGGAAGAAGCTCGACAGGCCCCCACCACACTTTACAGCACTTACAGTGCCTGTATACAGGTTTGCTATTAGTCCAATAATCCTTGTTGGAATTCCTCTTAGCCTCAGGATCTCCCAGAGTGATTCGCGATGCATCGTGTCAAACGCCTTCTTGAGCGCCAGGATGCGGTCTATTTTGGACTTACCAGGAGTGATTCCAGATTGTTCCGGTCTTTGGTGCCTCAACAGGTGGTTTCTGATACGTCTCAGTAGGATGCGCGTGAGTACCTTGCCTGGTACACTGAGTGATGTAATGCCTCGGCGATTACTGCAGTCCCACCGATCCCCTTTCCCCTTCCAGAGAGGGATGACCACACTCCTCAGCAGGTCAGGGGGAAAGGTACCAGTCTGCCAGATGGCAGACAAGACTGCATGCAAGCCCCTTGCCATAGGTTCTCCACCAGCCTTTAACAATTCAGCTGGGATGCCACAAACACCTGCTGCTTTACCACTCTTCAGCTTGGAGATTGCCCACCTGACTTCATTCAGGGAGGGTGGATCCTCGCTGATGGGTGGGTCTAGCAGAGGAATCTCAACATTACCTGCATCCATATCAACTGTTGGTGGATCAACCTTATACAACTGCTCAAAATACTCAGCCCAATGCACACGCACCCCATCAGGATCTGAGATTATCTGGCCACTTGCTGAGCGGACAGCAGTCGTCTGTGAAGAGGGCTTAAAGTTCAGCTTACTCAGGGCTTAGTAGGCAGGACGAAGGTCATTTACAAAGAAATGGCTTTCAACCTCCTCTGCAAGATTACTGATAAACTGTTCCTTATCCCTTCTCAACAGTGACCTAGGCCTGCACACCAGAGAACGGTGCAAGTTGCAATCCCCTGACAAGCATCTGTGGCTTCCAGTGTCTCCTGCGAGATGGAATTCTGTCTTGCTCTTGGGCGTTCACCGATGGATTCCTGAGCTGGGATACCTTCAAGCGTTTCACGCTTGAAGGTATCCCACAAAAGAACAGGGTCTGTCAGGCCCTCGAGTGCTGTGAGATAACCAGAGATAACCTTGGCAAACCCCCCGGGCACACTCGTCCTCCCTCAATCTGTCCAAATGAAACACCCTAGGGTGTTCATTTGGGCGACGGAGGGTTCTAAAGCAGACCTGGAGAGTAGCCACAACTAATCTATGATCAGTTCCACAGAACTCGGCGCTGTGATAGACCCTGCAGTTCCACCGAGTGCTAACAAGGATGTGGTCGATCTCCTTGGCCACACTACCAGTATCGCTGTACCAAGTCCAATGATGCAGGTCAGAACGCTGATACCAGGAGCCAGAAATCCTCAATTTCTGGGACCTAGCAAAGTCACGGAAAAGTAGGCTATTCTCGCTGCCAGCATCAGCTCCTGAGCCATGAGGACCGACAAACATCTCGTAGCCAGCTCGATCGCAGCCGGATACCGCATTAAAGTCACCCAGGACAATACAAATATCTCGCCGAGGACATCTGTCTGCCACAGATGCAAGTTTGGCGTAAAACATCTTTTTCACCTCAAGTTTATATACATCCGTAGGAGCGTATACAGCAATAAGAGACATGAAGCCAAATAAAAGCTTCAGTCTCAATACCCTAATACGCTCATCGACTGGAGTAACCTCAGCTACCGAGGGTTGAAGTCTGCTGGAGATGGCTATGGCTACTCCCTGGAGATGGTGGCAATCGCTGCAGCCCCATCAGTAGTAAGTGTAGCCACCCACACTAATCGTGCTGCTGCCAGGTCTTCTCACCTCATAGAGAGCAGCCACCTCAACTCTCAGCTGCTTTAATTCCCTCGACAGTAGTGGTAACCGATCGTCCTGTCGCAGGGAACAGACGTTCCAAGCCCCCACCCTGACAGTCCGCCTGAGGTCTAACCTCGGGCAGTCACTCCAGGTGGGCGCCACCTCTGCCACCCCTACCGACGCCGCCCCATATAGAGAAGGTCCCCTGCAGGTCCCATAATCTGCCTGCAGGGCAGAGTATGGGAACAAGCATCACGCCAGGTTGGCGGCCACTGGGACCCAGATGGGATGATGGGTAACCCCCCCCCACCCGAGTCCCAGCAGTTGCCAACCCAGAGGGACCCACAGCCCGCCGTTCTTGCAGGGGGGGAGGACCTTAAGCCTCCCCCAGCACCAACAACTATACGATTCGTTGCCAGTGGTAATCTCGGGGGGGCTGACTGGCAAGGCCTGCCTCCCCACAGCCGCCTATTGACCCCAGGGTCTGTTTTCTGTATGTTGGCATGAAGGGTCTGTTTTCTGTATGTTGGCATGAACTAGTAATAAAGTTGGGGTACAGAGGGGGGTTTTGCTCCCCATGTCTAAGGAATATAGAAGGTATGAAAGGTTAGGTTTGGATCTTGGGTTGGCATGATACCCTGGTTTTAGGATTTAGTCACTGGTGGTTGTGTCGCTTTCAGTACCAAATACCGTCAAAATTCCTATTGCCAAAAACATGAATGCAGAGAAGGTTATTGTATAGTAGTATATATAACAGTTATAATTGATTAAAGAGGTGAAATAGAAATAAATGAATGCAATAATTAAATGAATTTGGAAA
>NC_061828.1:21289193-21294193 GCF_019202785.1 Penaeus chinensis | reverse complement strand
AAAAAAATATATAATGGACAGCACATGTACCTGCATACAAAGTATTAAATGCATCATTGTTATTATTATTGTTGTTGTTTGTTTTGTTACTGTTATTATGATTATTATTATTATTTAAGTAGTATTTAATTAAATTTTTTCTATTTATTTACAGGAGGAAAATTTTAAAACAACTTGGTAGCGACCTTGAAGATGAATTAAATTTCTGTCGTCATATGATTGAGTTAAATCCTAAAAATTATCAAGTATGGTGAGTTGTTACAAAAGACTGTATGTATGTATGCTGGAGTAAATGATAATATCTTAATAAGTATCATACTATATGAATAGACGGAATTAATTGTAACTATTTTTTACTAGTATCACCATTACATTCTAGGCACCACCGACGTGTGATTGTTGAGTGGTTAGGTGATGCTAGCAAAGAACTTAGGCTTACAGGAGATAATCTTCAGCCAAGATGCCAAGAACTATCATGCTTGGGAACACCGCCAATGGGTTTTGCGTACTTTTAAGTGAGTGTTGCAATGTCATCTGCTGCATTTGTGCTATGGTCTTTTGCATCACTTTTGTAAATAAAAGATATATATATATTTTTTTTAATTTTAAATTTTATTTTTATTTATTTATTATTTGTTTATTTATTTTTTTCAAAATTCTTTTTCTGTAGGTTGTTTGATGGTGAATTAGATTACGTTGATAGACTGCTTGAAGAAGATGTAAGAAATAACTCAGCCTGGAACCAGCGACATTTTACAATCACCCAGACTACAGGATTCACTCCAGATGTTATTGAGCGGGAAGTGAAATATGCTAAGAAGGCCATCGGCAAAGTTGTTGAAAATGAAAGTCCATGGAGCTACTTAAGAGGGTGAGTATTATGTGCAGTATCCTGAGAGTAATTAGTATACAGGTAAAGGAGGCTAAAGTTCTCTCCTTTGTATTATGCAAGAACTTGATTATAAGATTTTTTTTTTTTTTTTTTTTTTTTTTTTTTTTTTTTTTTTTTTTTTTTTTTTTTTTTTTTTTTTTTTTTAACAGGGTTCTCCAGCATTGTGATAGCGGTCTAGGCAGTGTGTGTGACCTGGAACAGTGGTGCCAACAAATGTACGAGTCTGGAGAGCGATCACCTCATCTCCTCACCTTTATGTTAGACCTCATGGAAGACAAGATGGAGAGAGAAACATCCGAGAGAGAATCCACATTGAAGAAATCCCTAGATGTAAGAGGAAATATTGCCTTCCTTTGCATAGTGCTGCCCCTCTTTGCAGTTTCTCATTTGAAACTAGATTATTTTTTATCATTATTAGTATCATTATCATCAGTAGTAGTATTACTGTTCTTGTTATTGTTCATGGCATTATTTTTATTAATATTATATTTTTTTTTTTACTTTTTGCTTTTATTTCTTTACTCAATTTTGCTATATTTTTTTCAGTGCAGTAAAAATTATATTAACCATAACTATTGAAGCAGTAGATATTTAACCCGGCTGAGCACATTAGAGCCATCTGTATTTAACAACATTCACAAAAAAACTACAGGTGATTGGATTAATGAATAATGTATTGATGATTTACCAACAGATGTGTGAGGCCCTTGCAGTGGAGCATGATCAGATTCGCCGTGAATACTGGAGATACATTGCCAGGAATTTGAGCCACCGCTTTGGAGCTTAAGTCTTCTTATGAAGCCCCCATATATTCCTTGGCATAATAGTGACTTTTTTTCTGGATCTCAGTTTCTCGGATGCTTTCTTACTAATTCTCTTGTCAGCTTCATAGCAAACTTAGCTAGGCTCATTATTTACATCTAAATATTTTTTATTGATTTCTGTGGAGTTCTTTATTTTATAAGTAGAAAATAATAGATAATTACTCTAGAAAAATACTCTAGTGTGAGGTAGCTCCCAGCTTTTAAGTTCTATGAAAGGTAGACATCTTTAGAATTACTGTTTCAGGTAAATTCTGGAATGACTGTGAAAAGATTCTTTATTTTAGTAATGTGTCTTTGTAGTATGCATGTTCAGATACACCACTGTACACATACATATTAAAAATGCATACATATGTATGTACACATACATACATATTTTTACATGAATAAAATATAGTGGTGACACAAGTTGGCTACTTAGGTGTGCACATGTGTATAAGTTTATATGTATATAAATGTTTGGTTATTCTTTGATTGTATGCATGTGTGTCTGTTTTTGTATGTTTTTGTTTGTAGATATGTAGCTGTGCGCATGAAAACCTTTTACTTTATTGACATTTTTTCATTAGAAATCACACAAGTTTGATTACTATTTCATGTTTACAAAAAAATATTCAGAACCTATGATATGTAATAAACCATATGTACGATCTATCTGTCTGTGATCTATGTAATGTGTATGGTATAGCTTTATTTCTTTGATTTTTATTGGCTTGGTTATACAAAATAAAAGTGCAAGAAGGGTAGTAAAGAAGCAATTCTAAGTAGTGCATCAAATTCACTTAAATTATAGGATGGAATAACCAGTGAGTATGAGGAAAAGAGAAGGAAAAGCTATTTTAATTTCTGCCTGTTTTAATCGCACAGTGTTTAAGTGTCCATTCTGTGAACAGTTATAATCAGTCCTGCAAATACTATGTATATGTTTAAGCAAATCCATTTTAGTAGAATTTTATATGAACTGCTGGAGTATCATCTGCCAAAATAAACCAATTGATTATTCATATAATGATTTGAGTTCCTTTGCCCTGATAATTTAACTATTGTACATATGTGCCTATTTTCATGTAATAATTACATTATTTAGTTTAACAGAATTCAGTTAGAGAAAAAATAGAAACTAGTTGCAAAAAGAACTACTAAAGAATACAGCAAGAAAGTATTCAAATATGACATCTTTGGAGATAGACCCTTTCATATTTTAGTTCAGCATTGAAAGTGGCTTGTTATTGGAAAATAATTACTTTGCATAATTACCTACTGTATTTGCTGTTTAACTAAGATATGTATAAGATATCTGACACTGAAATTTAGTATACAGAGTTCAAATATAGAAGGGATATTGGCCAGGAGAGGGTAGAGGTGGCATCCATCCCTAGCAACTGTATGAAGGTTATTACTAGACTTGCCTTCTGGATGTGGGCTTGAATGTTTGCTCTTTGTGATAGGATCAGTGACTCATGACTTTCAAGGGAACCTGGTCAATTGAAGGTGGAGGTGACCACCCACATACAGGGAGAAAGACCTCGTAGCATGAAAAGTGGGAATGACTACACTTTTTATTGTTAGTTTGCAGGCATTGGCTACCACCTAAAGGAGGTAACTTTAGATATTCCCAGCAGGCTCTAGTGATGGTAGGGGATGTAGTTACTGAATGTATAATGGTGGAAAAATGTCTGAATTATTATTATTTTTTTTTTTCTGAATTTACATTCTTTTCTGAAAACACTTTCATTCTTATGATATAATACTAAGTAAGAGTATATTTATAATACATTTGATTAACAAATTTAAAATATGCCCCATTAAATTAGTATAAATGTAAATGCAATATATCATTTGACTGATATAGCTAAACTAAAATGAAAAATATTTTCATTTTGAGATTTTTCATGAGTTAAATTGTGGGTGAATTTTTGTTTACTCTCTTTTCACACTGTTAATCTTGCCAAAGTATTTCATTATGGTCTTATTTATAATACATTTTATATAGAGAAAGTGTAGAAAAAAACAAATAATCTTTAAGAGAATATACTGTATTGTTGGTAAAATAAATAAACCGTAGTTAATCACACTCAATTACAAACTGCAAAAGATATAGATGGCAGCACCCAGTTAACTCTAATACTTGAACATACAACTATATATTTATATATCATATATACATACCTTATATATCTGTATCTGTATCTATATATATATATATATATATATATATATATATATATATACACACACACACACAAATATACACACGAGTATATTACATGTTTATATATATATATATATATATATATATATATATATATATATATATATATATATATATATATATATATATTTATATATAGTAACGGTTTCATTTATGTTTATTTTTCAACATAAGCTCCATTAAGCTCAATACGCCTGCAAACGTTGATACTAATCTCCAAGTCCGTCTGAGTAAAACAGGGTCATGTGAGCTGAGCCATGTCAGAGCAGATCTTTTTACATCTTCAACCGATGGAAAATTTATATCTTTCAATTTTTCTATTTTTTTTCAAGTTTGGAAACAAACCAAAGTCGGATGGGGCTAAATTGGGACTGTAAGGTGGATGTCGGACGATTTCCCATCAAAATTCACGTAGCACAGCTCTTGACTGCCGAGCGCCGTGAGCGGGTGCATTGTCGTGGTGGAAGAAAACGCGTTGATGCAGCTTGCCAGGGCGTTTTTATGAGAATTTTTAAACAGTTTTCTCATAATAATTCATAATAAGCAGATGTAATTGTTTTCTTGCTCTCGAGTAAGTCAACCAGCAAAATCCCCTCTGCATCCCAGAAGACAGTGGCCATGACCTTTCCTCTTGAACCTCAGATTTTGCTTTAACTAGGCAGTCGCAGCTTTGATTGAATTTTGTCCTCGGGATCGTACTGGCAGAGCCATCTTGCATCCCATGTCAGAAAAGCTTTTGAGTCCTCATCCCACTTGTTTAAAATTTCCATCTTGCGGAAAGCTTGCTTAGCCCCAAACTCTCCACTCAACATCTCTGTGCAGATCCCACAGAGATGTTGAGTGTGGCTGCTATTAATTCAGTGGTTATTTGTCTATCCTTTCAATTATGTCGCGTACAGCATCAATGTTTTCCTTATAAACTGACGTTGATGGCCTGCTCATCTTCAATTTCGTTTCTTCCACTTCTGAACCAATTTATCCATTTGGGGATATTGTCACCATAAACTTGTTCCAGAGCATCAAGGATTTGCTTATTCTCCCAACCAAGTTTCACCATGAATTAAATGTTTGT
>NC_061828.1:21261693-21269193 GCF_019202785.1 Penaeus chinensis | reverse complement strand
GCATTGAAAGAACGGAAGGTAGCAAAGAAGGTGCAGGGATCTTGGGTGTTCATCTTGAGGGTCCCTTCATCAGCCCAGAGAAGAAAGGAGCCCATCCGCTAAACTACATACAGAATCTTGACCAGGTAAACAAACTGTTGCAATGAAAACATACATTACTAGGATGTATTGAATGAGTCTCATACTTTTCATAGATTCCCAATATGGTATAACTAGTAGTTGTTAATGATATAACCAAACAGAATATGGTATAGCTCTGATAATCAGTCTTAATATTCATCAATTGAAAGTGAAACTACCCTCTACAGGGTTTTAGTAAGTTAGAGTCAACTTACGGACGCCTAGATAACACTGCTGTGGTTACCATTGCCCCAGAGCTTACAGGAGCCAAGGAAGTCATAGGCGAACTCTCAGAACGGGGTATTGTTGTGAGTGTAGGTAAGTCATTCTGCAGTGTTAGATGTGATGCACCAGTTTTGAATATAAAAGACCATGAAATAACAGTTTTGTGTCATATGTAAATTGATAGAATTGGTATTATTCTGCTGCATCAGCCATATTTCCTGGTGAGAGAATATTGCCAAAATATGTTTAATTCCTGATACCTTGGTATCAAACAGGTCATTCTAATGGCAACCTCGAAGATGGTGAGGCTGCAGTAAACAGTGGTGCTTCTTTTATCACTCATCTATTTAATGCCATGCTGCCTGTAAGTCACAAATTTAATTGTTTGGAATTTTAAGTGAGAAAGCTTTTTACAGTGGTTTGTGTTTACTGATTTTTTAATATATGTTTAACCCTGTGTTTTATTTTACATAATTATTTTAATCTTTTTTTACTGTATATATTTTATTTTCAATAAACAAAAAATGGTAGACTTCCTACAGTTTTCTTGCTCACTTTATGTAACTGACACTTAGTAACACTGTAACTGCTCCAGCCTCTCTTTTCAAATACAAAACAAATCTTGATAAGTAATATCAAACTTAACACTTCACCTGTAGAGTATAGTAATACTTGCAAATCATAGATTTTGAGAGCAATGGCAACTCATGAATGAGAAAGGAATAATTTATATGATTGTCATATTATTGTCTGAAAAGTAAAAAATATTTATTTCAATAGTTCCATCATCGTGATCCTGGTCTTGTTGGTTTGCTGACAAGTAGAAAAATTAACCGGCCTGTCTTCTATGGCATCATAGCTGATGGAATCCACACACATCCTGCTGCTCTTCGTATTGCTCACAGAACTCATGCTAAAGGTAACATATATATATATATATATATATATATATATATATATATATATTTACACATATATGCATATATACATATATACATATATACATATACACATATACACATATACACATATACATATATACATATACATATACATATACATATACATATACATATACATATACATATACATATACATATACATATACATATACATACACATACACATACACATACATATACATACACACACACACACACACACACACACACACACACACACACACACACACACACACACACACACACACACACATATGTTTGTGTGTGATTGTGTGTGTGTGATTGTTTGTGTGTGATTGTGTGTGTGATTGTATGTGTGTGATTGTGTGTGTGATTGTGTGTGTGTGATTGTGTGTGTGATTGTGTGTGTGATTGTGTGTGTGTGTGTGTTTGTGTGTGTGTGTGTGTGTGTGTGTGTGTGTGTGTGTGTGTGTGTGTGTGTGTGTGTGTGTGTGTGTGTGTGTGTGTGTATGTGTGTATGTGTGTGTGTATACACACTTATATACATTCATATACAAACATACATACTTACACAATTTATACATACATACGTACATACATATATATGTATATACATACATTCATATATTCATACACACATACTTACATATACATACATACATACATACATACATACATACATACATACATACATACATACATACATACATACATACATACATACATACATACATACATACATATATACATACATACATACATATATACATATAAATACATATACATGTATACATATACTCTATAGTTCAGTATGGTTGGCTAAATTTTTGTTATACTGTAAATGTAATTCTAATGAATATTATTGCCTTCATGGTGAATATTAATCGTAAAGCCTTATTGTTTGTGTTACCTTTAGATGTTTATTGTGGTTATTGGAAATTGATGCTTGCACAGTCTCTTAATTTGGCACATTGTTGATGTCCATGATAATTTAATTTTTACCGTATGTTTGTATGAAGGGATAGTAACATATTGATATTTTAATCCAAATATACAGGCCTTGTGCTAGTGTCAGATGGTATGGCAGCTATGGGTCTTGAAGATGGAGAGCACCACATAGGTCAAATGATGGTGAAGGTGCAAGGTAGACGTGCTGTACTGGCTGGCACAAACACTCTAGCAGGTTCTGTGGCCACAATGGATGAGTGTGTCAGAGTTTTCATTAATGATGCAGGTATGTAAGTGTTTACTTGATGAAGAGGCACACGACTTGCTTGATTATATCACAAGAATTAATATAAGTAGTCTCTGATTTCCATATTGATATAGCCTGGTGTGATTATATTAATGGTGTATTATATTGATTATAAGACAAGATATTGTACTGATTTTTCAAGGCTAATACTATTTTAAAATAATTTTCAAAATTACATTTTATAGAAACTGGAATGTGATGGACCAGTCAAATTACTTTAAAATGTTTAATTGATCTAAATAAAATTCATACATTCCACCTTATTTTGGGTGTGATATAGGCTTTATTTAGAAAAGCACTATATTTTTTATTCCAGGTGTGAGTGTTGTAGAAGGCATTGAGGCAGCAACCTTACACCCTGCACAACTCATGGGTATAACACATCAGAAAGGCACTCTGGACTACAACACTGATGCTGACTTTCTACTTGTGTCAGATAAAGGCCCACTGAAAGTATTGAACACTTTCATTGCAGGTGAATGTGTGTACAGTTCTCCTGAAGCTCCCCAACTCTTTTATAATGAATCCGTTCCCTGTAAAAAACATTAGCAAATTAATATATTTTACACTTAGAAGCACTTGCTTTTTATATGATCACTCATTTAATTCCTCACAGGGACTTTGAATATCTTATTAAGGTTTTGGGAAAGAGAAGAGGGAAAGTTCTGCTTCTTTTGATATATAACTTGGGAAAGTATTTTTATGTATTATTATATGTGAATCTCATTATATTTTTGGAATTGTGTTCCAAAGAGTAATAGTGCTGACTCAAAAAAATGTGTTTAAGTCACACTATTTATTGCAAAATTATATACATATTTGCTTATTTATCAGCTGGCTCAGCTATTTTATATATTTGATATAAAATCAGAATGATACATTCTGCAGCAATATGTTTATTACAGCTGTTTTTTACATTTGAATATGGAATATGGAATGTATAAGTTGTTTACAGTTCAATGTTGCTGTCTGTTCAGTTTACATCAATAGATATATTTTGAGAGAAATTGTTGTAGTTGCGTATTTTGTTTAATAATGACACAAGGCAAAAGTGATATGTTTTGTATATTTTATTGATCTGGTAACTATTATATATTACTTTATCTTATATTTATTTTAATGATAGTATTTAGATTTTTTTCATTTTATGTTTTTATAACCAGTTTTAATTCAGATCTCCTGATATATATTATAGCATTTTAGTGATACTTAAAATGAATAAAAGATTTATTATTTTTTTATGAATAGTAATTAATTATATTCATGTCTTTTCTGCTCAATATCAGCAGAAAATTCTGGCATAATACTTGTGGTGTATTGTATGAATGCAAGATGTTTGTGTGTTTTTACGTATGATTTTAGTTATGAAGTTAAAGCATATATTCCATAGAAATTTCTATTATACCATCATCCCGGCTACTTATTACTAATAAAGTTGTTGTTAATTTTGTGTTTCAACTATATACCTTTGCAGCTGGAAGCACCATATGGGAGAGCTATGTTTTGATGTACAACTAGTCTTTTATAGTATGGAGTTATATGCTTTTGAACTTGATAAAAAAAAAAAAATTTAATGTTAAGAAAAAGTTCTGTTTCATTATTATCAGCAATACCAGTGTATGATTTGTGGTGAATATTTTAAGATAGTGTGTAGATGATTTTTTCAGCTCATTGTTTACTTTCACTTGTCAAACCTGGGAATGCAGATTAGCTGCATTGCTTCCTTATTAGTTTCTGTTTTAATTTACTCAAACTGTTTTGGTCATGTTCAAGAACTACAAAAACAAAAAAGATTTTGGTAACTATTTAAAGTAGAATTAGTTGTTATTTTTTTCTATAAATGATCAGAAGACTACTCATAATTGCTATGTGTATCTTATTGTATATAATAGGGAGAAACTTAATAAAAAAAGTAATCTTATCTTTATAGTATAAAGGATTTCAACTCTTATGGAAAATGAATTATTTTATCATATAAATTTATTGTAACATAAATTAACAACATGGGTCAAGAAAGCAATACACAATGAACATGGACATTAACAAAAAATGATGATATGGCAATGATATAATTGGCTATATTAACAAGAAGTGATAAGTATGTAAGGGTATATGACCTTAGCATCCAGTTGAAAAAGGAAAATAGAAGGTAGGACATGGAAGTTTTCAACCCGGTGCTATTAAGGTAAAAGAGTGCTGGAATTGAGGTTTGCCATTGTGTCCAGTGCTCTGGAGTCTGTGGTGCTACTCTACTACAGTCTCCAAATTAATATTTACACAGAGAATTTGTAACTTATTTTCCTGCCTGGTTATTAAACATATATTTGTAAATAGAGTATATGTGTAGGTATATTCATTATGCAGTTAGGAAGTGTGCTACTGAATAATCTACATCTTAACATCACCTCAGACAGGAATACAGGCCCAATTAGTGAATAGTTTATAAGTATTCTGGTTTATTCTTTAGAAAATGTAGCTTCACAAGGTAAGTGTTTTTCATAAGAATCAATCACTACTCCTTTTGAAGTTCTGAAATACATTTATACAAGTAAGCTTTGAGAATAGGCTCTCAAAAAGAACTAAAGAGGAACTGACGGCCTCCACGACTAGAAAAATACAGTGATGGGGTAAAAGTCTATCACAACCTCATGAGTCTTATTTAAGTCACATCACTGATTTTATAAACAAAAGTATATCCAAATTTTAGTGGACTTATAGACAATAAATGAAAAATCTTATTGGACAGGGGAGAATTATTTTTAAAATTACTTTTCCTGCATTTGATGATTATAGAAAAATGTAGTAGTTTTTGCATAACATACAGCTGTTCTTATATTTAGTGAATGTTCTTTTGACAACCTGGAAATATATCCTATAATTCTTTATTAATAAACCAGTTTATGAATAATAATGCAGAGGTGAGAAAAAACCTGAAGCAAACCTGAGATAAGGAAATGAGTCAATGATGAAGAGTATAAAAATAAGAATATCACATAAGCACCAAGAATAAGGATACAAGGAATATAACATTTACAGTTTCAGTTGGAAGGGCTACAAAAAAAGCCTTAAACCCAAGGTTATCTATAACCAATAGGAATAAACTCACTATAGACCAATATACATTTCTGTTGAAATGATTGGCTTCACTTGCAACATGATATATTGTACACACCAATCTGTTCCTATTATTTAACTGGCCACAAAGATTTGCATCCCAGAGTCCAAAAATTCTGCTGTGGAATTAACAGAATGATGCTTTTGGGGCAAATGGTTTATATCATCTTTTACATGTTAATCCAAAGCCATAAAAATCTGGCAATAATGGATTTGTGGATTTGTGAAATATAGTAATTGAGCTAGAAGAAACCAAGCCACACAAATATATTCTTGCTGCTACAAAAGATAAACAAACTGGCTTTTCCATTTATAATTTTTCTAAAAGAACATTGGCCTTTTATTGTGTCTCAGGAAGATTTAGTGCAGCATATTGCATATACATTCGACGTTTGCAGAACTCATAGAATTCTATTTCTCTTGTAAAGTTCTTCCGCACAATATCCTTTATTCTGTCAGGAACGGGTGGCTTGTAGATATTGCGGTTTACCTTGGAGAATCTCTGCACCTCATCTTTGGGAAGAAATTTAGAGTGTTAATTATTTGTAATTACCATATGAATTGACATTGGCAATGAAAAAGCTCTCTCTGCTTATAATACCATGCAGATACCTGAACCTATGAAAACACTCACTCCAGTATAGATCTTTGGCTCCCCTGAAGAATCTGGGGACATAATGTTCCAGGACTGTCAAGGTAGTGTTGAGGTCCTCCAGGACGCCAACAACAGAGTAATGCCTCTCTACGTTTTCCTTTGCCTTCTGCAGTGCATATTCCGTGTTGAACCCACTTGGCAGAGAAAATATGAAATAAGATGTATTAAAAAAGAACCTCATGAAACATCACTAAAAGTATAAGAGAAATAATGTCAATGTATAATAGTTATGACACCCAGAGAATAAACTGAAACTTCTGGTTATATTCACTACAATTTACTAGTACAGTTAGATCAATTGCATCCAAGCCCAGAGTGGAGGATTCCATAGGTTTTAATTATCCACTGAAGCACCCATAATGCTACATTTAAGACAAGTGCTTCAACTGCCTTTTGTGAGTGTCCAATGTGAGAAAAAACATGGGATACACCTACGTGCACTTTTTGTCTTGTCCGCAGAAAAACTCTGTGAGTTGGGCGAAATCAGGTCTTTCATCTCCTTCCTTGTATTGACATTCTCTGTCTCCAGTTAGCACACATGTCTCGTAGTCCTGTCAGGAAAGTAAAATGAAAACAATGTTACTAAAGTATTATAACATTTTCTCCTATGCAGAGAGAAATATACACAGATTCGACAACAACACGGTCAAACTGTTCATGACGTACCTTCCGTAGCCACATAGCAGAAGGTAAAGGTAATTCGGGGAAAGCTTGTTTGCGTTCGACGAAGTACCATGGTGCTCTAACGTAATAATACCAAGAGATAACACGCTCAACTGGATCTCGCACCATGTTCACGTACAATGGTTGCGTTAGGTTGAACCTGAGTCGAAAATAAATTTATGGATTTTAGAATATAGCTATACAGATGGTGACTATAATTAAATATCATTTTCATATTACACCATAATAATGGTTCCAACAAAGTCTGTTATTATTCTCGGCTTAAATCTGTTAGAAGGTCGAATGAAAGTGTACCTGCGATACAGTGATTGCAGTCATTACAAAAGAGGAAAATGTTTGAAAGGTTAAACGTCTCGCTAAGTTTTAACTTACGTTGTGAAATTGATATAACAAACATGCTTGACATAGACAGATGGTGGCCGGAAGACATCCACCAACTGCACCAGTCGTTTCTGCAATAGACAGTACAAATTAAGGTTTCCACTTACAAGTTAAGATTTGTAGTTTATATTTAGGTTATTCGC
>NC_061828.1:21251693-21256693 GCF_019202785.1 Penaeus chinensis | reverse complement strand
CAAGATGTGCTATGTTATTTACTGCCATTATTCTTTATTTCATTACTTCTCTTTTATCACTCTTTTAATAATTCACTTACAGGTTTTCCATGTGAAAGAAAACAAAATGGCAATGCTTGGTAGACTTTCCAAAGCTGGCACATGGCCTTAGAATTACAGTCGTCACCCTTCGCCGCAGGTAATCCTCGGCTTTAACCCAAATACTAGCAATGGCTCATGTCGAGATCGCCGCCAGGTTTTCTGCTAACTGTTTAACAAAAGAATAAAAAAAAAAAAATATATATATATATATACATACACACTCCCCCATCTATAGCACGCAAACCTCCTCCTTTTTCTCGACTCAGCGTCTGTATGGCGGAAATACAGGAAAATTTATGCTTGGTGTCGCGTGGAATTCACACAAAAGTTCACGCGACAACACAGGCGTGACGTAATCACATCCACTGCTGATGTAGGTTAAGCGAAGAGAATCGTAGATGAAATAGTGATCGCTTCGAAACCTTAATCGAATTCTGATTAGAACACATTTTATAAGGAACAAACTCATTTCACGTCCTCAATAGTATCGTTATGCCTCTGAAAGTGGGCTGTCATTGACCTACAAGGCTCAGTTTACTCTCAAGGGTCGTTGACTCATCTAAGTCTCCCTTTACCCATACCCCCCAAGTCTATTATGGTCTAACTTACTTGTAGGGTTCGTAAAATTATCACAGTGATGTTGCTCTATTAGGAGAAGTGATAAACTAAGATTTAAGAGCAAAGTAAATACATAATTTCCAAGTATAATTCGGTCCGATACCACGTTCCTTTATTTTGGATCCGATGAACGTGCATCTTGATATTTACCACAGTGAGTAACTACGATTTTCATAATGCTATGTCCCTTTTTTTTTTTTTTAACTAAAGGTAATGCGTATGATTGGATGTCTGGATTTCGTCTGAAGCAAGGTTGATAAAATCTTATCTTATGAAGGAACTTAATTAATCTCCCAACGTTCAACGTGCAGAAGTAAATTTTTCCTTGTCTCAAATACACTGCATCATTCTTGTGCACACACACACACACACACACAGAGAGAGAGAGAGAGAGAGAGAGAGAGAGAGAGAGAGAGAGAGAGAGAGAGAGAGAGAGAGAGAGAGAGAGAGAGAGGTTTAAGGTTTAATTTGATTCCATTTGTTACAATGGATATTCTTGGTGTGACACAGTGTCTGTTTTATTTTGCTTCTAAGTTATCCCCTGTGTGCAAGGAATGGCCGGGGTTACCATCCACTGGCGGCGAGGGATTTGAACGCAGGTCAACAAGACCTGTGAGAGGGAGGGAGGGAGGGAGGGAGGGAGGGAGATGGAGGGAGGGAGGGAGGGAGGGAGGGAGGGAGGGAGAGAGAGAGAGAGAGAGACAGGTATAAGGTTTAATTTGATTCCATTTGTTACAATGGATATTCTTGGTGTGACACAGTGTCTGTTTTATTTTGCTTCTAAGTTATCCCCTGTGTGCAAGGAATGGCCGGGGTTACCATCCACTGGCGGCGAGGGATTTGAACGCAGGTCAGCAAGACCTGTGAGAGGGAGGGAGGGAGAGGGAGGGAGGGAGGGAGGGAGGGAGAGAGAGAGGGAGGGAGAGAGAGAGAGAGAGAGAGACAGGTATAAGGTTTAATTTGATTCCATTTGTTACAATGGATATTCTGGAAGAGAGAGAGAGGAGAGAGAGAGAGAGAGAGAGAGAGAGAGAGAGAGAGAGAGAGAGAGATAGAGACAGGTTTAAGGTTTAATTTGACTCCATTTGTTACAATGGATATTCTTGGTGTGACACTTGGTGGGTTACCATCCACTGGCGGCGAGGGATTTGAACGCAGGTCAGCAAGACCTGTGAGAGGGAGAGAGGGAGGGAGGGAGGGAGAGAGAGAGGGAGAGAGAGAGAGAGAGAGAGAGAGAGAGAGAGAGAGAGAGAGAGAGAGAGAGAGAGTGAGTGAGTTGTGTGTATCATATAATATATATATATATATATATATATATATATATAGAGGAGAGAGAGAGAGAGAGAGAGAGAGAGAGAGAGAGAGAGAGAGCACATAATGAAGATGAATCCAGTTTATACTAGTGTAATGCGAAATGCATCGGTAAAGGACCCATCACAGATTATTCATATGAACTTTTTGTATGTTTGAGTCCACTTTCTAATACGAACAAATAGATTTTACTAACAAATTTAGAGAAAACAGCTGACGGTAAGTTTGTGCAAAATGTGTTAACCATGATGAATTTCTGGAGTTTCACTTCATTCTTTCACTAATTTCATTTCAATGGGCCTCAGCATAAACCAAGTAAATCTAAAGTCTAACACACTATGTACTTCCGGTTTCCTATTTAGTTTAGCAACAGTAAACTCACCAACTATTGCAGCACTGTCACATCTCTATGTATGCAATGTTAATTCAAATACAGTACGTGCTGCAAATGCGATTCATAGCACGTCCTACAATAACTCTTTGTCGCTGAAGCATTTCCTTTGGTACCAGCGTTCTCACTGATGTTCCAGAGCGAATGTATACATAACATGATATACTGTGCAACGTCATTGGAGGAACTGCCATTACCCTCATTAATCATATCGGTTCATCTTTAGACGGAAATCTTCAGTAACAATCGCTTAAGCCTACTGATGCGACCAAAACTTAACCCACAAAACGCGTAAAGTAGACGTGAATGGAGTCACGGGCGGATGGGCGGGGTCGGCAGAGGAATTCATCAAGACAAGGGTGCGCTTGGTGGTACGGGAGATTCTTGAAAGGGGCGGGGTGGCGGGGGGAGGGAAGGGGAGCGAGGAAGGGGGAAGTCCCGTTACCTGTGACGAGGGTTGCCAAGTGTAGCGGCAGATTCGAGACGCACAGGGCTACCAGTCACATATGGTTTCTCAGGGAGCTCGTGAAGAACCACAGGCGGTCAATGCACACGGAAGGCGTATTACAGCATGCTGTACATATGTCAGTAGAGTAGTAAGTAAAGTAAACGGTAGTGGGGAGAGGAGGACGGTGGGCGTTCTAATAACCCCGAGGACTCGTCTGCAACTTCCTTAACTAACACTAATTATAACAACTATACCCTTGTCAAGGATTCTCAGAATATTTTTTTACGATTCAAATTCGATTTAAATGAATACGCGAGCATGTGCGAAAATTAATGATCTGCCCACCAACTACTATATTTGTTGTTCACAGTAGGGGTTATGACTGATGACTTAAGAGATCGTAACTATTCACAAGTTTTTATCTGCCATACATCTCCTCTCAAATCCCACCTCTCTCTCTCTCTCTCTCTCTCTCTCTCTCTCTCTCTCTCTCTCTCTCTCTCTCTCTCTCTCTCTCTCTCTCTCTCTCTCTCTCTCTCTCATTAAATTGTAAGAAATATGGTCTGGGTAATACTGTACACCACTCCCATCACGAATGACAAGCTCCTTTAATTGTTCTCTTCGACAAGCCGTTTCCTAAATAGCCTACATTTTGGCACATTTGTTGGCTAATACGTGGGAGCGGGTGGAGAAAACATCCTGTATATGCAAAGAACAGGAAAAAAATACAGACCATAAGGACTCGGGACAGTCTATGACCTGTTGATAAAGACCTCAAGTTCAGGGCGCCCGCGGCTGGACCGGCAACGAGTTAGGCTGCGGGGAACTTACCGCGACCCTGGACACCTGACTGACAGTACCTCCGGGGGGCGATGGGGGAGATTGTGTTAGAGGTTCCATTAGGTATTGGGACGACAGAATTCACGCGGAAAGTAGCGAATTTAGTAAAAGCATACCCAACTCAACATATATACGTATGTACATCATAAACAGATAGCCAATTTTCATCCATCTATCTACATAGAGCATACACCAACGCATAATCACATTATATATAAACATGTATATATATATATATATATATATACATACATATATCACAATACATGTATACATATATATGTGATATATATATTATATATATATACACATATATATACATATATATATATATATATAAATATACACAGACATACACGCACATATGTGTATGTTCAAAAATACAAATGTAGAGATAATGATAATAATTATTATGATTATGATTATAATGAAGATCATGCTAATGATAAGGATGATGATATGGACGACGACGATGATGATGATGATGATGATGATGATGATAATGTTAATGATTGTAATAGTAACAATACTAATACTACTACTACTACTACTACTACTACTACTACTACTAATACTACTAATAATAATAGTAATAACAATAATAATTATAATAATAATAATAATAATAATAATAATAATAATAATAATAATAATAATGACAATAATAAATGACAATGATGTTAATAAAAAAAATAATAGTAATGATAATGATAACGATGATGATGATATTAAAATATCAATAATAATAATAATAATAATAATAACAACAATAATACTGATGATGATGATGATAATAATAATAATAATTATGATAACAACAACAACAACAATACTAATACTATTACTACTACTACTACTATTACTACTACTAATAATAATATAAATAATAATAATAATAATAATAAAATAATAATAACGATAATAATAATAATAACGACAACAACAACAACAACAATTAAATAATAATAACAATAATAATAATGACAATAGTAAATGACAATGATGTTAATAAAAATAATAATAGTAATGATAATGATAATGATAATGATGATGATGATGATGATAACAATATTAATAACTATAAAAACAACAACAACAAAAACAATAATAATAATAATAATAAAAATAATAATAAAATAATAATAAATACTTAATAATAACAACAATTATAATAATGATAATGAAAATAATAATGATGACAATAATAATAATAATAAAGATAATAATTATAATAACAATAATAATAATAATATTAAAAAAGATAATAATAATAATAATAATAGTAATAATAATAATAACAACAACAATGAT
>NC_061828.1:21199193-21211693 GCF_019202785.1 Penaeus chinensis | reverse complement strand
GTCGAGAGAGAGATGGTATGCCTGATTCAGTGTACAGGCTGAGAGGAGCGGAAGGCACCTAGGGCTAAACGAAGACCACAGTGATGGATTGTATCAAGATGGGCAAGGAGAAAAGTTGAGGCAGAGGAGTAGATATGGCATCCATAATCGAGAGTGGAGAGGATCAAGGTGACATGAAGATGAAGGAGAGTTTTTCGATCTGAACCCTAGGATATATGGGGTAGTATTTGTAAGATTCGGAGACAGCGGCGAGCTTTTTCTTTGATGTAAAGAATATGGTCTCGCCAGGACAGTTTGGAGTCAAAAGATTTGGTATGGATGTGCCAGAAGCACTGAGGCAATGTCATTTACAGCAAGAAGGAATAAGGTGGTACTAAGCACACTGCCTTGTGGGACGTCTTCAATTTGAGGAAAGAAAGATGATGTGGCAGAGGCAATTTTGACCTGGAAAGTGCGTTGGGAGAGGAGAGATTTTATGAAGACACCCATGTTTCCCGTATGCCTAGAGAGGACAATTGTTGGAGAATATGGTACCTCCATGCCGTATCATATGCTTTTTCTTGGTTAAAAAAAAAAAAAAAAAAAAAAAAAATTGCTAGTACGGATTCCTGGCGTGCAAATGCGGATGTAATATATGTCTCAAAATGAGCAATGGGGTCAGCTGTGCTTCGGGCACGGCGAAAACCAAACTGGGAAGGAGAGATAAGATTGTGAGATTCAAGATACCACATTAAGCGGAAGTTAACCATTCGCTCTAGTAGTTTGCATAAGCAGCTAGTTAGTGCGATGGGGCGATAGTCTTGAGGGAGGGTACCCGATTTATTGGGTTTCAGGAAAGGGAGGATAAGAGCTTCTCGCCAATGAGAAGGAAAATTTCCTGATGTCCATATGCGGTTGTAAGTTGTTAATAGGAAGGATAATGAGGAAGATGGGAGTTGTCGGAGCATACGGTAGTGAATACCGTCAGGGCCTTCATGAGTATTGCGGCACGATTTTTTGGCAGCACTGAGTTCAGAGGAAGAAAAGGGAGCATTATAGGACTCAGCAGAGGATCGGGTGAAGATAATGGGGGTACGTTCCTTGACGGTTTTAATAGAAGAGAAGTGTGGAGAAAGGTGAGAACCACTACTGACCTGGCTGAAATAATCACCCAGTTCATTTGCGACTTGGATCAGAGATGAGGGTATCTCGAATATGGAGGACGGGGGACGGGGCTGGATGGGGGGGGGGGGGGGGTTGCCTGATAGTTTATGGATCCGGCGCCAAACATTTGAGATAGATGTAGAGGATGTAATTGAGGAAACATAATTTCGCCAGCTATTTGTTTTACTATTCCGGATTGTACGACGAAGACAGGCAGATCCTCTTTTAAAGGAGATAAGAGCTGATAGTTGATTTGGGGTACCTCGTTTGTAGCGGTAACTGTTCCAGGCTGCACGTTTTAAGCGAAGTGCTTTAATGCAATCAGAATTCCACCATGGAACACATTTGGATGTATAAGGTCTTGAGGTTCGAGGAATAGCTGTATGGGCAGCTCTTAGGACTGTAGTTATGAAACATTGTATCATTTCTGAAATGGATGAGAGGGAGGATGAAGAGATGTGAATAGCATAGAGTGAAGTGAAAGTACGCCAGTCGGCTCTATCAAAGCACCAGCGTGGGGATTTAGAAAGTGGTACATATGAAATAGGAGAAAGGAGAACTGGAAATTCGTCACTACAGGCAAAGTGGTCTAGAACTGACCAGTGAAAATCTAAATGAAGAGAAGGGGAGCATAGAGAGAGGTCAATGCATGAAAAAGACTGCGTGCGTGTATCAAAGTGTGTGGGGCGATCTTAATTTAGATTAATAAGGTCAGCTGTGTAAAGGAAGCGCTCTAGAGCTCGGCCACGGGAATTAGTGATAGAAACCACCCCAAAGAGTGTGGCGGCAGTTAAAATCTACTATGAGGAAAGGTGGTTGAAGTTGGGAAATTAGATTTTCAAAAGCGACAAAGTTAATGGGGTGGGAAGGGGAGAAGTAGACTGAAATTACTGTGATCTAGCGGCGAAGAAAGATACGAATAACTGTACAAGGGACAGTGGTTTGAAAGGGAGGTATGACATAAGGTGTTTTCTGGTTGATAAGTATGGACGAGACACAAAGGGAGTGTGGGGAAGAGACAAAATGGTAATTGGGGATTGGTATTGCAAGATGTGTAAGAGAAGTCTCTTGAAGGCATATAATGGATGCCTGCCATTGACCGGGGAAGGTAGGAGGTAGAAGAGGGGAAGTTAGATGGAGGGGGGTAGGTTTAGGAGGTGTAGAAGCTTGGGAGTTAGGGGGTTTGGCAGAGTGAGCGACATTACTAGAGTAGGGAGTAAGAGAAAAACCTCGTCGACGTGCCTCCTATCTGGCTTCACGTAAAGTGAGTCCCAAGTCTGAATCTGAGAGTTGCTACCTCAGACTCAAATTTGTAGGTGGGGCAGCCTTTATAAAATACATTATGGGGGCCGCCACAGTTGGCACATGTGTGTGATTGTACAGTGCAGTTTGATCGAGTATGGCCAGTTTGGGCACAAAGTGGGCATCTGGCTGTGGAACGGCAGTGTTTGGCTGGGTGTCCTTAACACCAACAATTTTGGCACTGACGAGGAGGAGGTTGGTATGGTCGGACAGGGAGGGATTCTCCACCTATGTAAACATTAATGGTTAATGGTTAATGGTTAAAAGCAAAATAAATGTGCTAGACATCTAAGGTCATGTAGCACTATAGTTAATGTTAGTGAAGGGTGGTTGGGTTAGTGATTAGTTGTTAAAGCTGGGTTAAGGAATTGGTGAATGAATGGGTTAGGGTCGGGTGAGGTAATGTAAAGGGGTTAGATTAAGTGAAGGATATATATGCGTTTGATGAAGGAAAAGTGTGAGATTCTGTAAGGGTGTCTGATAGGTTGGGATGTCTATTTAGGGAGGATAGGTGGGGGAAAGTAGAGGTACGGGCTGCTTCAAAACGTGGGCATGACAATAGAATGTGTGGAACTGAAAGAGGAACATTACATAAGGAACATAGGGGTGGAGCAAGTTTCTTGAAGGCATATAATGGATGGGTTATGACGGAGGTCAGGTCTGTGAGAGCGGAAACCGCGAATGTTCCAATGAAGGATAGTTATACTTTCGTTGATTTAGTGGCAAAGATTGCAGTGCGTGTTGGAGAATTTGAAGGGGAAGGTGCTAGAGGGTGGGATAAAGAATGAGGTTGGGGAGGTGGTGTTGTATCAGGAGGGGTGTCGGGAGGTAGAGGGTCTGGGGAAGAGGGTACTTGTGACATGAGGGATTCACGTGTGTATCCAGGAGGGAGTGGAAGGGATAGAGGGGATGGTAGGAGGTGATTGTGGGGCAGGGGAAGAGGGGATGGACCGTTTATTCTGTCTGCTGCGGGTAGTGCGGGGAGGGAGAAGGGAAGGTGTTGGGGCTGTAGTAGAGATTGGAGTGCCTGGATTTAGGATGGCAAAAGAATTTGATTGGGGAAGGTAGGAGGTAGAAGAGGGGAAGTTAGATGGAGGGGTGTTGGGTTTAGGAGAGGGTGTAGGAGCTTGGGAGGTAGGGGGATTGGCAGAGTGAGCGACATTACTGGAGTAGGGGGTAAGAGAAAAGCCTTGTCGACGTGCTTCCTATCTGGCTTCACGTAGATTGAGTCCAAGTCTGAATCTGAGAGTTGCTACCTCAGACTCAAATTTGTAGGTGGGGCAGCCTCTATAAAATACATTATGGGGGCCGCCACAGTTTGCACATGTGCGTGATTGTGCAGAGTAATTTGATCGAGTATGGCCAGGTTGGGCACATAGCGGGCATCTGGCTGTGGAACGGCAATGTTTGGCAGGATGTCCTAAATGCCAACAATTTTGGCACTGACGAGGAGGAGGTTGGTATGGTCGGACAGGTAGGGATTCCCCACCTATGTAAACATTTAAGGGAAGGTCATGTCTACGGAAAGTAATTTTGGCAATGTTGATGGATTTCTTACGATTTCCTCTGGGAGGAATGGAGTAGCATTGTACATATGTTGCATCATAGTCTGTGAGACAAGCGAGTAAGTCCTCTCCACAATCTGACCATTCTTTGTCATAGATTGGGCAATCTGTTGGGGAGATAGAGACAGTTCCAGTGCAAGTATTGAGGGTTGGGTGAGGTTCTATAGGGATGGGATTACCACATAGATCAGATAGTTTTGTTAATGCTATAGCTTCGTTTTCAGTTGTTACTGTGACGAGACGGGAGTGGTCGGGTCGGCTGCGGAAAGAGACTTTGCCTACTTGTTTTTGGAGGCATTGTTGGAAGAGGAGGGTGCTTTTGGGAGTAGGGAGCTGTGGGAGGGATCACGAAAAATCGGTCCCATTTGGCTGGGCTAAATAGAGTATTTAGGATTCTTGTAGAGGTGGGGGTAGTAGAAGTGCGGGGACGTGTGGAGGAGGGAGTAGTGTTGAGGGGGGTAGTGTTACAGGGAGGTGGGCAATAAGGTTGTAAGGTAGTAATAAGGGGAGATGGGATGGTTGATGAAGAAGGTTGTGGGAGTAAAGGTGTTGAAGTTGAGCATGTTGGGAGAGTAGAAATGTCTCCTGGGGGTTGGTTGTTGATTAGGGTTGATACTGTACTAGTATGCATTGATGATGGGGGAGTTGCTACAGTGTTCGGAGCCGTGGTCAAAGGAGAGCTGGGATTGGGGCTATTTGATAAAGGGGCAAGCCTCATTGCCCCTAAGATTGGGGTTACGTCTTCATTATTGGCCATGATAAGCCTGGAGTATGTTGGGGAATAAAATAGTCCACCCCTCAGGGTCCCCTTGAGGGGTAAGGGCCAGGTATGGCAGGGGAATACCGTGCCCATGGTTCACTCAGGCCGTTCAGGACTGACACAAAGTCAGCCTTTCATTCTTTCAGCACGGCTCTCACACCTTAGGAGGTGGGTAGTAGAAGGGATTGGTGAAGAAACTGAAACGAAAAGTATGAGTGGGGAAAAAAGACTATGCAAAATTAGTTGAGTCGATGGCTGAGTCCCAAGGTTGAGGAGTTCCCCATCATTGGGTCTCAGTCTTCGTCTCCTAAGCCCCCTCACGACAACAACGGGCAAAGGATTGGGGGGGTAAGCCTGGAGTATGTTGGGAAAAAAAACAGTCCACCCCTCAGGGTCCCCTTGAGGGGTAAGGGCCAGGTATGGCAGGGGAATACCGTGCCCATGGTTCCCTCAGGCCGTTCAGGACTGACATGAAGTCAGCCTTTCATCCTTTCAGCACGGCTCTCACACCTTAGGAGGTGGATAGTAGAAGGGATTGGTGAAGAAACTGAAACGAAAAGTATGAGTGGGAAAAAAAGACCATGCAAAATTAGTTGAGTCGATGGCTGAGTCCCAAGGTTGAGGAGTTCCTTATCATTGTGTCTCAGTCTCCGTCTCCTAAGCCCCCCCACGACAACAACGGGCAAAGGATTGGGGGGGATGTAAACATTAAAGGGAAGGTCATGTCTACGGGAAGTAATTTTGGCAATGTTAGTGGGTTTCTTACGATGACCTCTGGGAGGAATGGAGTAGCATTGTACTGATGTCGCATCACAGGTTTCTATCTCCCCAGTTCCCCCACCGGAACTGGGGAAATAGAAACAGTTCCGGTGCAAGTATTGAGGGTTGGATGGGGTTCTGTAGGGATGGGATTGCAATATAGATCAGTTAGATTTGCTAATGTTATAGCTTGGTTTTCAGATGTTACTGTGACGAGACGGGAGCGGTCGGGTCGGCTACGGAAAGAGACTTTGCCTACTTGTTTTTGGAGACATTGCTGGAGGAGAAGGGTGTTGTCAGAGTAGGGAGCTGTGAGAGGGATCACGAAAAATCGGTCCCATTTGGCTAAATAGAGTATTTAAGATTCTTGTAAAGGTGGGGGTAGTAGAAAGGCGGGGGCGTGTGGAGGAGGGAGTAGTGTTGAGGGGGGTAGTGTTATGGAGAGGTTGTCAATAAGGCTGTAAGGTAGTAATAAAGGAGGATGGGGTAGTTGAAGAAGGTTGTGGGGGTAGAGGTGTTGAAAGTTGAGCATGTTGGGAGAGTAGAAATGTCTCCTGGGGGTTGAGTTTTGATTAGGGTGGATACTGTACTAAAAGAAAAAGGAAAAGGGTAAACAGATGCAATAGATAAGACTAATAGCTCACTCCTTGGTGACTAAGCATTTGTAGAGCCATCTACATGTAAAGGCAATAGCTAAACTTCTTATTACATTGGGCACGGCACTGTAGTCTTGCCACCCGCGCACATTGGGTTAAGCACCCCTGACCTGTGACAATGGGCATGGGATTGGGGTTGGAAGGGGGCATATGGGCAAAATAAATGTTCAAAAATCTGTATTTGGATGAAATTCATTATTACATTGTTAAATATCGTTATTTTTGAATTCTGTAATAATACATAAACAAGAAGTATGGGGAAAGCTATCGGGCAATACAGACCTCCAGAAACCTTTCCCGAATGTGATGAAAGATAGTGGGAAAAGGTGTAGGGAGCTTTGTGAATACCAAGTTGTTATTGACAAGTTAGGTATAAATGGTTAATGGTTAAAACAAATGTGCCAGTCATCAGAGATCATATATCACTATGGTAAAGTATTGTAGCGAAACGCGTAAAAATTAGTAAATGATTATGATAAAATGTATTACATGTCAAAGGTTGCCATGAGACAGTATGGCAGTGGAAGGGGAAAAGAGAGGGGAGCAAATGGAGTACGACGGGGATTAAACAAATGGAAGGTATCCGTTTCTGCGGAAGGAAGAGGAACACTATTACATTGGGTAATAAGGGTAGCAATGGGTGTTGGAGAAGTAGGAAGAGAATCTGAGAACGAGATCAGGGAACGGGAAGGTAGTGAAGTATCCGGAAGTGTCACAAGGGGAAGGATGAGGAGGAGGACACTGATGCGACATGAGAAAGTCACATGAGCATCCAGGTGGGTGTGGTAAGGATAATGGAGAAAGAAGAGGGAATGGTGCACATGGAGGAGAGAATGTGGCGTATTGGGATAGAGTGGGAGGAAGAGGAGAAGGGGGAACTTGAGGAGGAGGAGGATATATCATCAATTACTTTGAATGTAGAGGGAATAGGAGTAGAGAGAGTGAAGGGTGGATGGGAGCAGAGCGTTCTATTGGGTCCTGTTTTGGAAGTTTTGGAAGTCTTCAAGAGTTACTGGAGGTAGGTTGGGTGGGGAAATCTGAGAAATGAAGGCCTTCTTATAAGGAGGAGAAGAGGGAATGGATGTAAAAAGGAGCAGAGGAAGAGATGGGTGTAGGAGAGGATGTGGTTGGAGAAGATGGGGTGGAATGTTTAAATTGCCTGGTGCAACAGGTAAAGTGAGAAAGAGGAGGGGTAGGCATCGGGAAAGTGGTATAGATTGGAGTATCTGGATTTAGATTGGAAAAGAAATTTGACTGGAGGAGAAAGGGAGTTGAGGTAGGATGCTAAGGGACAGAGCAAAGAGATACTTGGGGAGATGCTGAGACATCTTCAGAAGATGGAAGGGTATCTGAGTGAAGGACAGTGTTGGAATAGGTAGAGAGAGAAAAACCTCATCTGCGTGCTTCCTGTCTAGCCTCACACACAGAGAGAGGTCTATTTTGAATCTGTGCACTGCCTGATTCGAGCTTGTAGGCAGGGCAGCTCCTATAAAATACATTATGGCAGCCACCACAACTGGTACACATGTATAAATGAGCAGTCATGTCCAGGATGGGCACATAGAGGGCAACAGGCTGTGGAGTGATAGTGTTTGGCAGGGTGGTCAAAGTGCCAATAGATAGTGCACAAGTGATCAGATAGTGCACAAGCTTGGGACATGGATGTAAGTAGTACAAGGCTCTCAGGTCAAAAGTTTAAGTTTAGTACCAAGTTGAGATTTTTTATCTGAATAAAAAATGTCTGATTAACACTCAGTTAAATTTACAACTGACCTCTAAAACCCTGAAAATGATTTTAAGGAATTCTTAAAACATAAACTGTATCATAGAGGTGTTTATAGATGCATCAACAGTGTGCTACAAAGAGGTACAGGCTAATGTCCTGTTTTAATATACACACTATAAATCAAAATTATCTATAAAGTAGTAAAGCTGGCAATGCAGATCATATTTTAGATATCAGTATCACACAAAATTATATTTTGTGACTTGGAACCTCTTTTCATTCATACTTGCTGTTCACTAATGATCCAACGTAAAGATATGCATAACATATAACATGAAATACTTTCACCACCACTATCTTAGAAGTTTCCTTCATAGTTAAGCTTAATATAAAACAAAGTCATGTACAAATATATCAAAGCAAAACTAGATAATGAAAATAATTAGTATGAGTATCTGTTCAGTAACCTATTTAGGTATATATCAAAACAAATATAGCACCCCAATCATTTATATATGCATATGTATGTATGTATGTATGTATGTGTGTGTGTGTGTGTGTGTGTGTGTGTGTGTGTGTGTGTGTGTGTGTGTATGTGTGTGTGTGTGTGTGTGTATGTGTGTGTGTGTGTGTGTGTGTGTGTGTGTGTGTGTATGTGTGTGTGTGTGTGTGTGTATGTGTGTGTGTGTGTGTGTGTGTATGTGTGTGTGTATGTGTGTGTGTGTATGTGTGTGTGTGTGTGTGTGTGTGTGTGTGTGTGTGTGTGTGTGTGTGTGTGTGTGTGTGTGTGTGTGTGTGTGTGTATATGTATATGTATATGTATATGTATATGTATATGTATATGTATATGTATATGTATATATATATGTATATGTATATGTATATATATGTATATATATATATATATATATATATATATATATATACTCTAAATTTAATGTTCTCACTTTTTCAGAAAAAAGGAATGTTATCAAGACACAATACAGACACTGCACTTTCTTTACTAAATGCATTTTGTGTGTGGAATACAGAATATCCAGTCCTTCTGAAACCTTAGGAATTATATGAGAAGCTGAAGCACAAAAATAAGTTTAAAGTTATGATTAAAATTAATAACCTTCTGTATTAGACCATGCACTTTTAATTTCCATGAACTTTACTAAAGTCGCATTTATTCTAATTGCATCTCTTATTCAATTTCATCAATCTGAATCATCACTGTCATCACTGTCGTCTCTTCTGCCTCCTCGGATGGTCTTCTTTTGCACATTCATACGCTGGCCGCCACTGGGTCCAGTACCGGGGAAGGTCATGAGGTCACCGCTGTATTCTATGACATCAGCACGTGCAATCCTCCATTCCATCACCTCAGTTGTGAATTCATCTTTGTTGCCTAAGTCGGTGAATCCCACAACATAGTCCTTTGTCTTGCCGTCCTTCACCAAGCATAAGGTAGGCAGGACACGAATCTTAAGTCTCTCTGTAAATGATTAAAAACAATGTTTTTCTTGAATTCTTTTATGCAATGATTTTGCTATGAAAATATTAAACACTGCAAAAACAAATGAGGAAAACAAAACCTAATAATAGATATTTACAAACACAAAATCATAATTACCAGTTAGGAATGGAGCTTTTTCAACATTTAACTTGCAGAACTTGGTCTCTATATGTTTTTTTGCAAGGATATTCAAATGTTTGTCAACAATTTTGCATCGCAAAAACTGGTCCCGGTAGAAATGACAAACAACGTTCTCTGATTTCTTGGTAGTTTCAAAGAATTCCTTTTCATCTGTAATTTCAGTATATTCTCCATGACCCTGAGAAACAATGAAAATCCTTATATGCAACTGATGAGTACAGGAATGGTTTACAAGAAGATAAGTAACTTACTAAAGCATAGTGAAATTGCAATTTGCAACTTTGTCAGCATTACATATATAAGCAAGATTATAAGACATTCATACTAAAATAAGTCTTTTCTGCATTTGTGACAATGACAAAGTGCACCTTACTTAGGTATAATATGATACTAATATAAGCAAATATTACCAATTATTTATTCAGCTAAAACAGTAATAAGCATCCTGCTTATTCCTAATCTCAGTATTAAAGCTATGAAAATTCACTAAACATTCATGACAGAGCATTATAAACAAGTGAATTCAATAAAAAAAACTATACATCTTACATTTGCTATCCAATCTTGTTTCTTCTGTTGCCTCTTTTTCATGGCAGCTAGCCTGTCTCTTCTGATGGAATCCAAATCTTCAGCATCAAGATTGTCCAATCTTTCAATCTCAGCATCCAACTGTCTTTCTATGATCTGTGTGGCAGCAACCAACTGCTGCTCCACAGCTGCACTTGAATTTGCCATGATTCTGGGGAAAAAGTTTAATCTCAGATCTACCATAAACACTTCACTGTACAAGTTAAACAGCATATAATGTTATAAAAAGTATCTTTCAAGTAAACATGATTTTTTTTAGCAAAATATTTAAATCTCAAAGTCAAAGTCAATATAGGGAACATGTTCATGGAGGAACATGCTTACTAAGCCACACGATGATACAGTAGAATGGTCAGTTCCTTTCCACCACAACTCTCGACCCCAACAAGCTGGCATCAGCACGTTAGTACTTACAGTTAAGTCAACTGAAAGGGGGTTACATGGTGCAAACCAAGGACCCTGCAATTGCAAAGCCAGTGCTCTACCATTGAGCTATGATACTTCTAATCAAATCTCTCTACTAATCAATGAAATTGCTTAAAGGTGATGACCAGATCTATTTTGGACTCCAGAAAATTTACAAAGTTTGCATAACTTGACCTACTAGTATGTTTCAGCAAGGTGTGTTGATGAGGAATGGGGGACGAGGAAAAGATCTAGTGCTTGGGTGGATGAAATATGCCATACAACTCTGTGATTGGCTGAGGGAGATGAGGGCCTACTAGGGAAGTAAGGGTATGGGTGTGGCTGAAGGAAATTTGTCAAACAGTACCAGTAACAGACATTATCAAACACCACATACATTCCATTCATAAAGAAAAAGTTTCTGGGAAATATTCTACATATTTTTGCCAGGCCTGCCATGATCATGGCAAATAGGGCTGGTGAATAAGATTAATTTATGGGTTAATGTATAACAGAAATATTACAGAGTAAATCTACTGTACTCTCAACTTTTAAAAAAATATAGTAGTATGACTGCAGTTCCATATTATGGTATATTGCCATTATACTACCATATAATACCTGTTCTAGGACCTTTACTTATTGAAGGTTCTGCCCCCATAACCCCTACCCTGGGGAATTAAGCTACCTGTTACCCATTACGGGGTCCAATCCTTGACCTCTATCCTGGGTTATCAGCGGCCCTACTCCTGAATCCCTTTGTTTTTTGCACTTTAATCCACTGGACTCCTACAACTTTACCTTTAACAGTCTAGAAGAAAGTACTGAAGCACAGCCAGGAGGAGAAGGTTAGTGTGTCTGTTGGCCTCAGCATAGTGTTCAGGTATGTTTATATTTCACACATTTGTCACAAAAATCCCTGTGGCTAATTAAATATTTGAAGAAGAGTTCAGGATCTTTTTGCTACTCATTTGTCAATGTTATAACTCTTAAAATCCTAATTTATACGTATTCTTTCATCCTCAGGGTCAAGGTCTTTGGTCAAGGTAACGAATTGGGTAACTGTCAAACGCAGCCCACACTGTGGACCCACCTCCTCGCATGCTCTACCAGAAAGTATGACACTAATAATTAAATAAGAAAATCTTAACTGCACTTTAGACCCAAGTGTTCAGTTCCTCATTGATCACAGGTAATGGTAATGATAGTTTTTCTTCTGACGGTACATGCTACGTCATGACCGGCCTTGTTTCTAAGTGGCAAGTACACCCATGCCATGTGTGTCAAGCCCACTCTAAAGTTGTATGCACTAAATAGCTTACTTGTTTGGCCATTATTTCAGCCCCTAAAAAGAAGGATTAAAATCACTTTTTAGTTTCATTCTGAAAAATTGTATAAGCTGCTCCCAAAATTATTGAGGGTGAGAAAATTAGATTTCCTGTACTTCTAAATTTTCCCTTAAGTGGTTGCCTGCAAGCAGTGCCCAGTATGTGGTCTAGTATGCTATGTGACACCCTTATCAGCATTAGGTTAAATTCATATTGACTATATTACTATACCAAATGTCCTTTATTGGACTGCATACAAACATCAGGAACTAATCCTGATGTTTGTAAGCTTAGAAAATTTGAAATATTTGTTTCAAGCTTTGATATTTTTGTTATTCTAGATGAGGGTATAGTTTCAGTTTCACACAGGCATATAGTATATGGCATCTTAGAATGTTGAATAAATTTTGTGACATGGAGTTGAGGATTTGGTCTCTGGTGAGTGAAATCTATACTATAAATACTGAAAGTTGTGCTATTTCTTGAATTATAAGTGAGGGTATTGTTTATGATTCATACAGCCATATAGTACAAGGTAAACATGGGCTGTAATGTACAGAACAACAAAATTTAAGGCACTTTTCATCTATGGTATTTATTTTTCAAGTTGGTAATATGAAAGTTGT
>NC_061828.1:21174193-21189193 GCF_019202785.1 Penaeus chinensis | reverse complement strand
CAGGTGATTGAAAACTAATTCATTTCTTAATGTTGTATTTTATGTATTGTGAATTGTAACACAATAATTTTCAATAGAAAGAAAGTACTATCTCTGTGTAGTATAATTCAAATTAATTAATGAAATAACGTTTTTCCTTTAATGATGCTAAATCCAAACACTGACCGACAAGGCCATGTAGCACAAGACAGAAATTCAGACGATATATTACAGACTACACTGACATGTAATGAAGCCGAACATGCTGGGCGCCAGATTTAGATTTTTTCCCAAACGTCACAGGGCCAAATGCGCATTTACTTTTCGAGCACTGAAATAGGAATAGCGCATCTTTATAATATATTTTTGGTAAAGCTATTTTATTGTCTTTTGATACGTTACGGTTTATTATTATCTTGAGTTTGTGTGGCTGCATTTCATTCCGCAATATCGTGATGTGCATTGAAATCTCCCTCCGTTTAGTCAAGGCTTCTGCGGGGCTTCACGTACATCATTAATTTTTGGGTTTTGCGTACTCCAAACAGCCTGAACCTTTGATAAAAGATTCAATTTTGTCCCTGGTTCTCTAATTCTAACTGTTCTATTGTTCGCATTTGCTTGGCTGAGCCGAAGGTGTCGATACCGGAGACGTCTTCATGCAGTGCAAGGTTGCAATATACGCCAATGCATGGGAGAATGATGCTTTCTTATAAGGACGGTTTGCAAACGTGTGAACCCCACCAATGAATCCATTCCAAGCACAAAAAATAGCACCTATATAGTGTAGGAGGAAGACCCTTGCCCTCGCAATTTTCGTCGTCGAAAAGTTTGCTAATACAAGTGACTCCATTTTTTGCAGTTATGCGAAAGGAGAAACTGTATTTGTTTATTATCTTGTCATAATAGTTTACAATTTTCCAGAAGTTACATCTTGTTCAAATTTAGTCGTCTGGCAAATTACTTCCATCACATACGTCCCCTGTTTGGAGTAGCATAGAAAGCTTTAGAAGTGAATTCAAACAAATCCCAACAATAATAATATCACTTTATTAAAAACCTAACACGAAAAAGATGGTCATTAGTGTTGCTGGCACCAGGGGAAAAAATCCCCGACTTTTATTAAATATGCATACACATTTTTTTCTTTTGAGGAAAGAGGAATCGGAGTGTTGGAAAGTGGATTTTCCCATTTCAGTAATGACAATACCATGTTGTAGTTTTGGAACAACAGTAAACAAGCAGCTGCAAGAGCTGAAGCAAAAGGGGCAGTAGTTGCGGCAGCAGCGGTGGTTGTGGTTGCAGCTGCAGCAACAGCAGAAGCGACAGCATTTGCAGTAGCAGAATCAGCAGTTGCAGCAGCAAGAAGTGGGAAACATTTTCGAAGTGGAAGTCCACAGCACCACAAACCTTCCCCAAATACAAATAAAATGTAGCCAGTGAAAAACAATCGCAATCACTCACATGTGATGTAAAGACAAAGTCACTTAACTTGCTAGATAAGACGTTGTTAATTATTTGCAGTAAAATTTAGAGCTGCTATCGAAGTACTGGGACACTTCGACTGATTTCAGTAAGCTAATTTTGTTTTATTGAAGAAAACTGCTGTTTCCTCGCCTGCAAGTTTTGTGCTATTTTCTTCGTCTAGGGAATAGCACAATTATGCAACACTTAGCACCCCCCTACTCAAAGCATCTGAAGAATCCCTGATAGAAATACAAATAGCAAGACGAGATGTAAAATTATTATTATTATTACTATCAATATATATTTTTTTTATAAATTGGCATCAGGGAGGATGGACATATATTACCGATAATCAAAAGCATGAATAGTACGCTTGAGACTTTAGCTAATTAGCTTCAAACTTTGTATTCTATCTATTTATTATTCTTTATTTTTATCTATTTATTTTTGCTTTTATTATTATTATTATTATTATTATTATTATTATTATTATTATTATTATTATTATTATTATTATTATTATTATTATTATTAATCTTCATCATTATCATTATCATTATTATTATTATTATTATTATTATTATTATTATTATTATTATTATTATATATTATTATTATTATTATTATTATTATTATTGTTATTGTTATTATTATTATTATTATTATTATTATTATTATTATTATTATTATTATTATTATTATTATTATTATTATTATTCTTGCGGAAGGGGGTGGGGCAGCTCGGGATTATTCAGGCCCTGGGAGTCCAACCCGCCCTCCTCTTCGCTCCAGAAAGTATAAATAATATTACCAGTAGTATTGGCAGTGGTAAAACGAGTAAAAGTTTAAGCTCATAATAACACATTCACCATAACTTCCCTCTGTGGGTGCACATGTCTATCTGCATATGAAAATACGGCCATGAGATATTACACTTATTAACGACATCCGTCATTGATTCAGATGAGTTACAGTTTTGCAAGTTACGATAGCTTATATAATTGACATTACATAACGTAATTTAAAAAGTAAACAAAAATGCAATTAATATTGAAAGAACTACACAAAAATACATTAGGAAAAGGACGAAATACATTTGTTTATAGACTTCAGAACTACCAACCCTAATTTGGCTACATATCCCTAATAATATGTCTTATTTGATAGTGAGCTGGAGTTCATTTAACAAAAAAAACATAATAGATTATTAATTGTGATATATTTTGGAGAACAAATTTTATGAAGGTAATGATAACACCGCCAATTAAGATATAAATAGAATGGGAAGCGTTGGTACTTCTGGTCGAAGTAAATAAACGAACCGAAGCTTTGTGTGAATGTCACAAAAATGCTTGGAAATCGTGAGAGGAACTATGACGACTTACATTTCCCCTTTTGTGATGAAGTCAGCAAGTATGAAAAGCTCGACAAGATTGGCCAAGGGACGTTCGGGTAAGAAGTGATGAAGTTACGAGTTGCTTGTTGGAGAGGAGGCCAGAGCTCAGGGAAGGCCTCTGGCATTGGCTTCTGTGGGCTTGTTGCCATTTCTTTCAAATTTGGCTTTCTCTCTTCCTTTTCGCCGTGTCTTCCAATTCTTGAAAGAGGTTTTTGGTAATTTATGTAAATGTCAGCTTGGTTACTTAAGTTAAAACTAGATTTGCAGGATCTGGGAACATGGCATATTAGACCAAGCCAGTAAGCTTTTCAGCAGAGTTTGGGGCAGAATATCCCAATCAATATTCTCCCTAACTGATCTGCTAGTTAAAGATCAATGAGATAGTTAGTTATAGAAGACACCAACACTAAGAGACAGTTTTTGAATCATTAAAGTGCATGTAATCTTCAACAAGATCTTTATAGACAAGGAGAGTTGCCTTTGTAAGATGGACAAGACACAAATTACATTGTCATGTATTAAATGAGAAGAAGCCAGGAAATAGATAGCATTTTCATCTCAATGCATTTTACTGAGTCTTATCAGTGAGTAATTTTTAAAGGAAATTTGATGCCAGTACATGCCATTATAAAGTAAGACTGTTTCAGGAAAATAAAAGTACAGTTATATATACTAGAAGAATATAGATAATCTCTGGATTTTTTAAAACCAATATTTTGTAGAAAAATGTGTATATAAGTGACACACACACAAACTGCAGTATATATTTTTTTTCAGTAATACTTAAATGAGGTATTATTAACCCAATGTCAACAGGTAGCATGACTACAATGACATGCCCACTGTAATAAATGTTTATCTTTTGTCTTTGCACATAGATGTCTCTACAAGTGCTTAGTCACCAAGGAGTCAGCTCTTAGTCTTACCTATCTCATCTGTTTACCCTTTTCCTTCAATTTTTGAAAGCTTCATTTCTATTATTTTATTATCTTTGATGTTGTTAATATTTTAACGACAAGATAATAATTATGATATCACTAAGAATGATGATAACAATGCCAATATTAATAGTATTGGAAAGAAAAACTAATTTCCCCGCCTATTCAAGGAATGGGGAAATCAGGATTGGTCACTTGAGCCAACTGTTGGCTGAGCACATATGGAGCCATCTGTATGTAACAAAGCTCACTAAAATCTAAAGGGGACAGTACATAAACCCGCTGACATTAGGTTAATAGCAGGGCAATTCTTTGAAAAAGATGAGAAAAAAAAACTTTGAAATTTTTGATAACAGAAAAGTAAGGTAGAAGAGTGGTAGAAATAGAGATATTTCATCATTCCACACAAATTAATTTTTTTTATGTTTTAATGTTTTACTAATTTATCCTCTCACATTGAAATATGCCTGAGGGATGTAGTATTAATTCTTTCTAATATTCAGAATATATTGTGACATTTTTTTTTGGGGGGGAGGGAAATTTTTTGTACATGACCATGAATTTCAGGATTCAAAACTTTTGTTATATGATGTGATTAAAACAAAGCTCATTTTCTTTGCAAACTTTCACTTAGCCCCTTGGATCCGAGCGCTTCACTGTCACTGAAAGTTCTGGCATTGAATTTACTTGACTTGCCATTTATGCGTGTGTGGTTTGTGGGTGGGCACAGACACTCGTGTGCCGTGTCAAGACTCCTTGCCTCCCCTTTGTAATGCTATTATCTCTTTTTCTGCATAAGGTTTTTTAGTTGTTTTTTTTTGTTATTTTCCAGTGTCTATTATTGTCACTTGGTATTCTGTACCTGTGCCTATTTTCCTTGCACAGACTCGATAATGTCTATATAAGTAATAATAGCAAATAATAATTTTTTTTTTATGTACACCCCACACTCATTTAACTGAAGAGCCCCTTCCTAAATGCCCACTGAGTTTATTTATCCTGCAAGTTTTGTACACTCATGGTTATTCATGTCACCCCTGCCTTCAGCAGAATTTCTTATGACTGCATATTTTCATCACCCTGGCCCTCAGCCAGATATTTCCATGACGACATGTTCGCGTCACCTGGCCCTCAAGCCAATTTTTTTTCATGATGTGATGATCATGTCACCTGGGTCATAGGGTTAATACCCCACCCCTTATCCAACATGCTTAGGAGACTTGTAGAAAATCAGGGTTTAGGGAGACAAATTGTATGAAGTGCATCCAGTTTCTGCCTAATATATAATAAAAATGTTAACTTGGTGATTTTGTAACAGTTACTCTCAGACAAGGTGTAGACGTACTCTGCACACTAACCTCAGTAACCTCTATGCCTCATGGCCCTTCACTTTTAAGTTAATAAACATCCTATCCCATTCCTTTTTTGAAGATAAACCTCCTTGGTATAATGTCAATATATAGCCCATGCTGATACCTATACAACAATTACACACACAATCCTGGAACCAGCTCTGAGCTACCTCAAATGTTTGAACTTCTCAGTGCCACTTGCTATAAGCAACATGATGCCATTCTTGCTTATGATTGACCTGTTAATTTAAAGATAGTTTTCTCATTGTCATCATCTATAGAGGAATTGAACTTCCATGAATTGTGATTTTCCTGTTGGTAGCCCTTTTCTTAAGAAGTACACATGAGTTTTTGACAAAACTATAGTTACTTGTTTATGAGTGGAACATGAAGATAGGGAGATCTGATGCAAGTATTGTATTTTTACATTCAACAACTTTGTGTATTCAGTTTGCACAGGACTTTTTTAAGTGTTCAGAATTTAAGTTTTCAGTTTTCTGGCATTTTTGGGACCTGGAGGCTTTATCTGAATGAACAATGGGTAAAGTCTAAGTTGACTATTTGGCATATTAGAGAAATAGGCTCAAAGTATTCATAAGCCATACAGAATTATGAATCTAGGATGGAAAAATCAGCATAGATGTAATCATCTAATGAAATTGGAGGAGAATAGAAAAAGAAAAAAATAAACAGGGAGAAATTGTGGCTGGGGATAATGTGCATGTGGCCTCTCTACTACCCCTCCAAACCCCCAATGCCTCACTGCATCCCTTCCCCTCATCCTTGCCTGCTGTCCTACCCCTCCTAGCCACTGTTCTGCCCCTCCTCTTTGCCACTTTTGTATCCCTTCCTTATGTTTTCCCAGTTCCCCCCTGTACACATTACCTTTACCTGACTCTTCTTAACTTCACTGCAATCAACCAGTTCTTCATACAGTTAAATTAACCAATCAGTGGAGATTCTGTTAGGTACATCTTCCTCATTCTCATCACTGCTGCCTCCCCAAATTGCTTGCTGCAGACTTGCAACCATCTGCACAATTTCTGAGTCAGATAACGATGAACAGTAGCACCTACCTATATAAGTGCATTCTCATCAACCTAGTAGCACAGGAGTGGAGTGGTTACTAGGTCTAAATGTCAGCAGGTTATAATATGAATGCTTTCTTGAACTTCAACAACAGTGCTAAAATATATATTGACTTCTGTTCTAAATGAACACTGTTATTTCCTAAACTAAATAATGATTTCTCATTTTCAGGGAGGTTTTTAAAGCCCGTCATAAGAAAACAAAGAAAGTTGTGGCTCTGAAGAAAGTTTTGATGGATAATGAGAAAGAAGGGGTATGTATTCAATCACTTCAACAGTCTTTCAAATTCTTGAAGTTTAGCGGATGTGAAGTATCAGAGCATTTCATTCAGAATGTTTAGTATTCAGTGTTGTGTTTATTTTTCTGAGCTACTACATTAGAACATACTTTATTAATGTTATACATGATTCATATATTTTTTTTATATTGTGCATACTGGTGTTTTGCCCTTTTGAAAGCAATAGAAAAAAAGTTATTAATTTGTTGGCAAATATAAAAATATGGCTGCAACTTACCACCTATTTCAATTTCAGTTTCCAATCACAGCACTTAGAGAAATCAAGATTCTTCAACAACTAAAGCATGACAATGTTGTTAAGTTGAATGAAATATGTCGCACTAAACGTAAGTACTTTAGTGTAAATTTTCTTATATTGTGATGACATGCTTCTGTTTGCTACTGGATACTTGTAACTAATGTTGAAAGATGTAATACAAATTAATTTTGATATGAGCATACAAATATCAATATTGTCATTATAATAATCTCATGAAAGAGTAATGCCATACCAGTAAGGGTGTATAATAATCATTAACACTAAATTTCTTTCTTTCATTTGACAGCATCAGCATATAATCGATATCGCTCTACTTTCTATTTGGTGTTTGACTTCTGTGAACATGACCTGGCTGGGTTATTGTCCAACTATAATGTAAAATTTAGCCTTGGGGAGATAAAGAGGGTAATGCAACAGCTTTTAGAAGGTTTATTTTACATCCACAGTTGTAAGGTGGGTTGAGGATACAAGTGGTTTTATGATTTCTTTTTTGTCAATGGTGTATTTTGTTAATGTTTTTTAATGACTGATTAATGCAAGAAGAAACTTTTTGTAGCATGCACACAGGTGAAATATTTTGTTTTAAGATTGATTTGCTGTATTGGTTTACTCCAGCTTTCACCCAGTTTTATATTACTTTTATATAAAATCTGTACCCTTGAGCTTATAGTGTGTCTACTTAAGAAAAATATGACCTCGACCTAAAAAATGTGAAGAATGGAAAGTCCTTGAATAGATATTTTGGAAATAGTTAATGAGGAATTCAAATTTCTGTCACTTATATCATTTGCTTATTTCAATTGTCATAATTTACCTCAGCAAAACACCCATTGTTCCTGTAAAGGCTCTTGACTTGTGCTTTTATAAACTGTGATTATAATCCCTGTAATGTTCAACAGAAATGCTAGATCAGATATTGAATTTCAGATTCTACATCGTGACATGAAAGCAGCAAATGTACTCATCACCAAATCAGGGACTCTGAAGCTTGCTGACTTTGGTCTTGCTAGAGCTTTTTCCCAGCGAAATGGTCAGCCTAACAGGTAGGATGGAAAAGTGTTTTTATGATAATGTTTCATTATACCTTACTTAAACTCCTGTTACATGTTTATACACACAACCAAAATAAAGGAAGTAAACAAGTGAGACATTGGAAGGTAGTTAAAGGCCTGAGTAAAGGCTAGCAGTTCAGGCATGTCAAAAATTGTGTGCACATTGCAGTGTTGAAATGTGGATAAAACAACTTTTTTGTGTGCTTGCTAGTTACACAGGAGGAGAATTATTGATGATACTCTTGCATGTAGTAACAAAATAGCATGATGCCTATCATGTCTTCTCAATGCTGTATTAAATATACATTTATTGTTGTGACTACATTATGTAAAACATGCAGACAAATAATTTAGCTGAAATGATTGATATACTTCAGATCATATATAATTTTCAAAAGGATGCACCAGTTGAATATTACATTTATTTTTTATTATCTTTAATTTATATTTAGTATATGTATTATTTAGAAAAGTAGCAAACAATGTAGGGCAGGAGAGGATGGGCAAGAGACCCATGTGGCAGTTTTGACCATCTCTGTTCATATATTAGAGTGTTCATTCATTCTTTGATTGAACTTAATATTGATAATACCTTAGTTGTAATGTGTACAGTTATTATGCAGTTACTATATTTGAATTAAGCATACATATATATACATATATATACATATATATACATATATATACATATATATGCATATAAATATACATATATATACATATATATACATATATATACACATATATATACATATATATACATATATATACATATATATACATATATATACATATATATATACACATATATATATACACCTACATATACATACATATATACATATATACATATATATATATATATATATATATATATATATATATATATATATATATATATATACATATACACATATATATGTGTATGTATGTAGATAGCTAGCTAAATATATATATACTCACACACACATACATATTCACATTCATCCTCATATTTTTTATAATAAATCATGTATTTATTATATACATGTATATATATATATATATATATATATATATATATATTTATATATATATATATATTTATATACACACACACACACACACACACACACACACACACACACACACACACACACACACACACACACACACACACACACACACACACACACACACACACATATATATATACACACATATACACACACATATATATACATATACACATACATAGCACTCGTGTGCACACACACACACACACACACACACACACACACACACACACACACACACACACACACACACACACACACACACACACACACACACACACACACAGACACACACAGACACACAGATGGTAATATATTGAGCATACTGTTTTTCCAGGTAATTTACACTGTCAAAAACAATAACAATAAGTAGCTGGTTTCTGTGCATGGACATAGTTTCCTCCTGGAGAAGACCCTCTGCAAGGGTTTTCTTGCAAGTGGTACACTCCATTGTGGACCAGTGTAAATTCAGAAGGAGCTTGTGAACAAGTCCCTTCCCTAAGGCATGCCAAGCCAGTCTCCTTCCAAGTGCTTTGTGCACTCATGACAAAACATTCCTGTCCTGTGCTACTTGGCAACAATTTTCCACAGTGAGATGTTCCTATCACCTGCCCCTAAACAAATTTTTTCCATAATGAGACATTCCCATCACCAGCCCCTAATGAGACATTCCCATCACCAGCCCCTTGGCCAAAGTTTTTTGTGACAATATGTCTCGATGAGTTAAAGGAACTGTCTTGAGAATGTCAGGGTTTACCTAGTTGGAGTAAAGTTTACGGTAGTTTTATGTTCATTCAGTCCTAGTAAATCTCCCTTATGCATATTATGTCACAACTCCACTTCCTGCTTGAGATGATAAGCACAAAACTCAATCCACTGGTCCTCCAGGGCAGCCATTTAAAAGAAAAATAAAGAGATTGGAAAAGGGCTGTTCTGAGGCTTTGATTTGCTCTTTCAGATGCAATAAACAGAAGGGAACCACAATATATTAGGCAGTGGTACTGCTAAAAAGATGCATATTTTCATTCTGTGTGTGTGCGTGTGTGTGTGCGTGTGCTTGTGTGTGTATGTGTGTGTGTTTATGTATATGTGTGTATGTATGTATATATATATATATATATATATATATATATATATATATATATATATATATATATATATATATATATATATATATATATATGCATATATGCATGTGTGTTTGTGTGTGTGTGTGTGTGTGTGTGTGTGTGTGTGTGTGTGTGTGTGTGTGTGTGTGTGTGTGTGTGTGTGTGTGTGTGTGTGTGTGAGAGTGAGTGAGTGAGTGAGTGAGTGAGTGAGTGAGTGAGTGAGTGAGTGAGTGAGTGAGTGAGTGAGTGAGTGAGTGAGTGAATGAATGAGTGAGTGAGTGAGTGAGTGAGTGAGTGAGTGAGTGAGTGAGTGAGTGAGTGAGTGGTGCGTGTGTGCGTGTGTGTGTGTGCGTGTGTGCGTGCGTGTGCATGCATGTGTGTGTTTTCATTTGTTCTTTTCTTTTGATCTGAGTGTACAGAGAATTTATTTATTAGAGTAGCCAATTAATATCAATGTATATAGAACAAGAGATTCTTATTCATAAACAGAATTTTTTTATATTTATATTTATTTCTTATTAACCAGTTGGACCTAAGTGCTTCAAGTCCTTCACGTGGCCCAAACTTGTGGCAGTAGACTATTCGGGCAATAAACAATTTTCCGTGTACAGGCTCTATATCATCTCATCAAGTAACATATTGAGATATAGTAATTCAATTTTTTTTTGGGTATTATTCAATTTTCTGTAACACACCCCGTGCCACTGGTCACGGCTGGCAGGAATAGGCTCCTTAGCATGAAAATGGTGTCTTTCCTGTAGCCAGAGCTCTTCCAGCCATGGCACACAGGTGGTATATTCCACCTCATTTACTGGTGGAAATAATGCAAGAGTCTCTTCCTAAATGCCCACAGAGGCTAATCTTTCTCCAAGGGCTTTGTGCTCTCATGATTTTCACCTCGGCTTCCAGTCAAATTTTTCATGATGGCATATTCCCATGACCTGGCCCATAGCCAGATTTTTTCATGACGTGACAATCACATCACCTGGATCCAATGTGTTAATTTCAGTTTGTACAGGATATTAGATTCATATTATAATTGCTTCTCTTTTAGAGTCCTAATATATATTTGTAATTTGATTTTCTTCAGTTAAGTAAAGTATTTAATCAACATGAAAACTAATTTACAAATTAATGTTTCAAAAAAAAAAAAAAATCCAGGTATACCAACCGAGTTGTGACGCTATGGTATCGGCCACCTGAGTTGTTACTTGGCGAGAGAAACTACGGGCCTCCTATTGATCTCTGGGGTGCAGGTTGCATTATGGCTGAAATGTGGACTCGCACTCCAATAATGCAGGTGAGTGCTGAAATACCTCTCTTAATGCTGTTTTGTTAAAATGACATGGTCAGTAATAAATGGTCTTACATATTTTAGATTTTTTTCTGTGTAAGATATATGTTTTAATGGGCAATTCTTTTTACAATCATTATTTATTTTTTATTTTTATTTTAGGGAAGTACAGAACAGCATCAGCTCAATTTAATATCTCAGTTATGTGGGTCAATAGCTCCTGAGGTTTGGCCAGGTGTTGAAAACCTCCCGCTTTACTCTACAATGGAACTTGCCAAGAACCACAAACGGAAGGTCAAGGACAGATTAAAGCCTTATGTTCGAGACCCACATGCATGTGACCTTATTGACAAAATGCTGACTCTTGATCCCTCAAAACGAATTGGTAAGTGTGATTAATTGGCTATACTCTTTCATTTATGTAAGGAGTTGTGTTGCATGTTAAGGAGCAGAGAATATAAAAGGTAAAAAGCAGGGTGAATTTTCTGTTTTTCTATTGTACAGTGTTCATCAGAATTACATGTTCTAGTGAAAAGTTTATTGTTAGTTTTTCAACTGATCTAGATCACTTTTTAAAAATATTATTTCTCCTACATACCGTTTTGATGAGTTAGTGTCAGAATAAGAATAAGGATTGTTAAACTTGATGAGCAAAGCAGGACTGATGTTTTCAGGGCTGTTATAGGACTGATGTTTTTATGTCAGTTGTAGATAGTGGGTGGAACAAAAATTTTAAAAATCACTTGAAGGGCCGTCTTGATACCTAGGCAACAGGGGGATAATACATACACCAAGCTTTTTGGAAACTATAGTTGTTGATATTAAAAGATTTTTTATATTTGACATTGAGTGTTCATGTATTATTGTATTATTATGATACTGTAGATTCATAAGTGATTATTTTATTTGGATAGGAAAGATATTAGTGCCAGCTGCTCAAATTTTATGTACTGTTGCTTAATTGTTAAGATATATTTCACATTTTTACTTCATAGATGCTGACACAGCTTTAAATCATGACTTCTTCTGGATGGATCCTGTGCCTAGTGACCTGGGAAAGATGCTTTCCCATCACACCCACAGCATGTTTGAATTCTTGGCACCTCCCCGTCGAGGGAGACAACAGCAGCAACAGCAACAACAGCAGCAGCAGCAACCGCAGCAAGCACCAGCAGGCCATGCTTCCCAGCAGCCCCAGACGTCACAGTCATCAGCCCAAGGCGGTTCTAGAAGAGCAGGTCATAGGCCATCCGGCTCCTCCAGTGTTGCCAGTATGTCTTCGTGTCCAGAGAGAATATTTTAGTTTCGTGTGTTTAAAGACACGGCATTATCCACAAAAAGACAGCATTGGAGAGAATTAATATCTTTTAATATTGCACGAAGAGCAAAAGGTATTTTCATTAAAAAAAGAAATATGAGTGTTTTTAATTATAGATCTGTATTTTTTTATTAGGTTGATACAAATCAGGTAATCAGAATACAGTTACCTGATACTCATAATTTTCAAAATGGAATCTTCTATTATAACAAAATGTATATGTTGAACCTAACTAATGGAAAATTATGGAATATTTGCATTATTAGAATATGCCAAGAATTAGGTTTAAACATCATTAGTGTCTTAATGATTTTGTATGTTTTTTACAGTATGTTTTTATTTCTGGACTACTACTTTCCTTTACAGATGTACATTTACTTATATGTCTGTTATAGAGGCAGCAATTATTGAATATATGTATAGAATATTTATATTCAAATAGCCTGTAAATTGATTCTACCTATTCCTCTGTCTTTTGGAAATTGGTATACCACAAAATTTTAAATCCATTGGTGCAATATTTGCTAATTTGGATTTTTGTTTCACACTTTCATTAAATGTAAAATATGATTTGCATTATAGTACTGTACAGTAGATATGACTATTTATTATAGTATGTTATTGATTCTAAAATCCTGTATAGTATTACCGTACCTGGTCTTTTTAGGTTTGTCCTTCACTTTTTTGTGGCTAGCAATGTTACCGCATTGTTCTACTTACCAGAGTCAGTATTATGATGTATTTCTCACATTAAGAAATTAATGGATTACTTTTACTACTTAAATTAGGATTCAGTGCTATATAATAATACATAAAAAGCAAAAGTAAGAGCCACAAATTTTCCCTAGAATTCCCTGCTATGATTTTACACATATCTCTGGAAGATGCCAGATGGTGATGACAATATATCACTATTGTTTAGGTTCATTTGTGTGGTTTTGACCCAATAACGTGTTACCTGTGTATTAATGTGGATCTTAGGAAAGAAGGCGAGGATTCACTCTAGTCAGTAAGCAGTTGATACATAGCTATGCCTATAAGAGTACAAAAATACTTTTATGTTTTTATAAGACGGTTTTTGAGTAATTTAGAACAAGGGCAATACTCGGAGAACATTTATTTTTTGTCTTAGGAAGGATTCTAATGTGCATATGTTTTATATGAAAGATTTTACTTTGGTATTATTACATATGCACATTTAATTTTATTTTCTAAATATAGATATATATATCTGTAAATAATTAGTATGTCATGTTGAATGCGAAGACATTTGCACCTAAAAACTACTGCATTTCACATTTTCTCAATTTACTTACTTTCTTTTTCTTTCTATCTGTGTGTCTATATTTTTCATTATATTTTATAATTTTTAAAAGAAATACATTTTATTTAGCCCATTGGCCACAGGTAATGAACTGTCCATTATTTTTTTTTTATGAAATTTGTTGCACATGGATGGCTCTACAAGTGCTCAGCTACCAATGACCCAATTAGTAGGGTGTACATAACCTCTCCTGATTTTCCCATTCCTTGTATTTTCAGGAAAAGTGTTTTTTCCTGATGCCATTAATATTGATACTGTTATTATTGTTATTGATATAATGTTATTAAAATACTAAAAGCAATAAAAAAAATCCCTGAAAATCATGGAAAAGGGGTAAACAGGTGAGATAGGTAGTGCTAGTTGTTGTCTCTTTGGTGACTGTGCATTTGTGAGCCATCTATATGTAAACATAATTAATAGACTAAAATCACAGTGGACATGGCATGTGTCATGTCATCCCAGTACAATGGGTTAATTTTCTGAGATATCTGTGAGCCACCCTTTAAACCAAAGAGAAAATAGATATGTTCTTAAAATACTAATAGTTATACATAACTTTATTTCACTGTAATTCCTACATGTTTAGTGAGATAGTTCTGATTCATAGTTCAAGATAGAAAATTGATAGAAAGCAGACCTGGCAGACATTTGCCAGTATTAAAAGACTTAAATGATTAGTGGATGGAAGTGTCAGCAAAGACTTTTTCTATATTTAGTATAGGGGATAGATTTAGAAATACCTGACAACTCTTTAAACAAGCAAGAGGTTTAGATATCATTTATAGTTGGGAAATAAAATCAGTAGATCTGAAATGAAGCACTGATATGAAAACAGTTGTTTAATATGAACACAGTATAGTATTTTGAGGCATATTTTCATATGTTAGATATAGTGTATTCTGTTGTTTGGATGTACTGGGCATCTCAAATTTTATATGCTTTACACTTTGGTATAAAGTAGAATGTACAAAAAAGATTAGTGACTGCAAATGCACAAAATTAAGCTGTAAAGATCTTTTGAAATAATTATAGGGAAAAATTATTTTTATTAAGACTGCCCTCTATGAAAAATG
>NC_061828.1:21159193-21161693 GCF_019202785.1 Penaeus chinensis | reverse complement strand
GCCTCACGTGATAGGTTCACCACTAACCTTTAGCAGGGATACCGCAAATGCTCGCTTTGCCACCCTAAAGCTAAGAGATCGCCTCCCTAACCTCAGTCACGGTAGGAGTTTTTTCGCTGATGGGTGGATCCGACACAAGGATTGCGACACTAAATCCGTCCAAACGTTCTCGAATCCCAGCATGATTTGAGATGATCCGACCATCCACTGAGTGGACTGTAGTAGTCTGTGAGGAAAGCCTGGAGTTCAGCTATCCTAGGGCTTAGTAGGCAAGGCGAAAGTAATTTACGAAGAAATGGCCTTCGGCCTCCTAGGAAAGATGCCTGATAAATTCTTCTTTGTCCCTTTTCAACAGCGTCCGAGTCCTGCGCACCAAGGAACACCGAAAATCCCGATCGCCATTCAGTCGATCCACACGATACGCATCTGTAGCCTCTAGCGTCTTGTGAGAGATGAGATTTTGCCTTGATCTCGGGTGTTCGCCAATGGACTCCTGAGCTATGTTGTGTTTCGCGCTTGAAGGAACCCTACACAGCTACAGGATTCATTGTGTTTTCGAGTATTGCGAATCGATCAGAGATAGTAGCAGCGAACCTCCGGTCACAATCTTACCCCCTCAGTCTGTCTGAGTGAAACACTGTGGGGTTTTAAAATGGTAGTCACAAGCAGTGTATTGTCGGTACTACAGAACTCGGCACTCTGGTAAACCCTGCAGTTATGGGGGCTCTTCCAGCGAGTGCTGGATGTTTGGGTTAGTACGTTGATACCAGGAGCCCGAATTCCTCAGCCTATGGTACCTAGTAAAGTCCCGGAGATGGAGACTATTCTCACTACTGGAATCAACTCCCGAGCCACGGAGACCAACAGACATCTCATAGTCAGCATATATATATATATATATATATATATATATATATATATATTATATATATAAATATATATATGTATATATAAATATATATATGTATATATACATATATATACATATACATATATATCTGTGTGTATATATATGTATATGTAGATATATATGTATATGTATGAACCGCGTTCATGTTGACAAATGTATAAAAGGTATGAATGAGAATGAATATCTTTACAATACAAGAGATGTATTTGACCGGTTCCGACTTTGTCTTCGTCAGAAATACATGTATTTCTGACGAAGACAAAGTCGAAACCGGTCAAATACATCTCTTGTATTGTGAAGATATTCATTCTCATTCATACCTTTTATACATGTATATGTATATGTATATATATATGTATATGTATATGTACATGTATATATATATATATATATATATATATATACATATACACACATATACATACATAGACTAGATAAACAAATATAAATATAAGTATATATATATAAACACACACACACACACACACACACACACACACACACACACACATATACATATATATATATATATATATATATATACACATATATATACATATACTTACATATATATAGATATATTTATATATACATATATATATATATATATACATATATACACACACACACACATACACACGAAAGCGAAGGTCAAACAGACGTGTAAGTTAATTCATATATAAGTGAATACAACTATATTCTTTTCACAATTTCGTACAGCATAATCATATTCACACCATTCGTTGTGCATTAGAAACATTTTCCTGCATAGCATCACTATCTGTACAATTTAGTTCTGAGGTGACATGGAAACTTTTTCAGTCTATAAAACGCAGATTATTTGGTTACTGTGTAATTGAATACAGATTCAAATTATATGAGAAATATTTATTCATCTTTTCATTTTTCATGAATAAGTGAAGAGAAATTATAAAAACATGATAATTACTATTGTTTACGTACAATTCATCCGTAAATACTCGGGTTTAAGGAGAATAAATTGCATATTTATCATACAGCTATCTATGTTACCCAATGTTTGTTTACCATTTTTGTTATCGCATGGAGCAGTCATCACTAGTTATACAAAATGCTAACGATGGCGTCCAAACACATACATGCACATACACAATGAATAAATAATAATGATAATGATAACGGCTTCACCGCAGCCTGAATAATTTAAACATAGCCTGTACTAAGGTCATTAATCGCACAGGTTAATTTTATTTCATGTGTGAATGATTCAGATCGTCTGATTTTAATCATAAGCAACAACAGCCCAAATGGGAACGTCCTGACCATTACATCTGCCACTGACAGGATGAAAAGTCCCTTGGAATAATGATGTTCAATTTGTCATCAGTATGGTATATAAAAATTCACGAAGAAAATTTAATGTCCGAAACAGATAATGATTTCGAAAGTGCTATACGATCATAATTTTCAGCGAATAATCCTATTAGCTTATTATGAGACATCTTTCTCGCATGAGTAAACAATTTCCAGCTACAGCCTACACACACGCACACACGCACACACACAACACACACACACACTCACACACACACACACACACACACACGCACA
>NC_061828.1:21151693-21154193 GCF_019202785.1 Penaeus chinensis | reverse complement strand
GGTATTTCACTGAAGGTCCATGGGTCAGTCGCAGCGAAACGGATACGGGAAATGGGCGTGGGAGCGAGATATACAACAAACAGGAGCTGGCTAAGAGGACACTTGGATATTTGGGACAATAATAATAATTATTATCATAATAATAGTAATAATGAAAATTATAACAACAACAACAAAACAACAACAACAACAACAACATATAATAATAATAATAATAATAATAATAATAATAATAACAATAATAATAATGATAACAGTAGTAATAAAAATAATGATAAGGATGATAATGCTAATAATAATTGTTGTTATATAGATGATGAAGATGATGATGATAATGATAATGATGATAGTAGATACAATAATAATGATAATGACAATAATAATGATAATGACAATAATAATAATAACAATAATGATAATAATAACTATGATAATGTTAATGATAATAACAGTTATAAAGATGAAGATGATAATGACGATAATGACCATGATTATGATGATAGTAATGATAACAATAATAATAAAGATAATAATAAGAAAAAGAAAACGTCAACGACAAAGAGACGAAAAACAAACCCAGCCCCGCACAGGCCACAGCACGAGCGCCATCCGGAACGTAGGGAGAAAGACGAAAGAGTGGGCGTGGTCGCAGGGCCATACGAGGAAGGCGTGGCCGCTACGACACACGAGGGCCCGGGACAACGACGCCTCCATTACCTGCTTCGAGATGTTGAGAGACATGCGAACGTCGTGGCGAAATGCCCCTTGGACACGGCAGCCACGGGGCTCAAGGTCGAGGAGGGTGTTTTCGTAAGCTGGAAAAAGCAAGAGAATCGGGCTGGTCCTCGTGACGCCGTGATGTCGTGGTGTGTTCTTCGTGTTATTGTTATTGATTGTTATTGTCTTTTGGCACTTTTGGCACCATGATAGGGACGATGATAAGGGTAATGATGATAAAGGAGGAGGATGATATTGTTTACGTTGTTGTCTTTATGATCATGACCAACATTATTGTTATCGTGATTATCATTGTTGTTATTACTGTTGTTGTTATTGTTGTCACTATCATCAGCATCATCATCATCATCATTATCATTAATATTATTACTATTATCATTATCATAATGATCATCTTTACTATTTTTATTATTATCATTAATATTATAACCATCATCATTATCATTATCATTATTATCAATATCGTTATTATTGCTATTGTGAACATCATTGCCATTAGCATCATTAGCATTATTACTCTTATTGTAATTACTTTTACCCTTTTTATCATTATTATTATTATTATTATTATTATCATTATGGTTACTGTTATTATTATTATTGTTATTATTATTATTATTATTATTATTATTATTATAATTATCATTATTATTATTATTATTATTATTATTATTATTATTATTATTATTATTATTATTATTATTATTATTATTACTATTATTATTATCATCATTACTATTAATGTTGTTATTATTATTATTATCATTTTCATCATTATCACCATCATCATCAACCTTATCAATATCTTTATTATTACTGTCATCATCATAATTATATCTTTATTATAATAATGATACTGCTGTTACTACCACTACTACTTATCATGATAATAATGATGATGGTAATGATGATAATAATGATAATGATAAGTAATCTGATTAGATTATAAAGTTTTCTAAGTGTTTTTTTAAACTCTCAGGATCGATCCATTAGCTTTAAATGCATGCGCAATGCATCATGGATATCCTGTATTTACCTTTTCTAGGGAAACCGATTCCCACGGCCATGTGTGGCCCCGTGGGACCATGCGAGAAAATCAGGCACGCACCAGCGCAATCAAAACTCTAATCTATATTAGATTAGGCGGGATTGGCACGGGTATTATCTGCTCATTGATACGTGAAGCTGGTTTGCGTGTCATGATCCATAACACCGCCCTGATGCACGTGCGGTTGCGCAGAACACCACGCGAAATATCGTTTCATAACGCCGATGTTAATGATTGGAGAATGTAAAAATATTGTTCTTGTTATAGTCTTGTTTTTAAAGCACATTTGTGTATCGTTATAATAAATGTTTAAACATTCTTTGCGTTGCAGAGAGGATAACGTCGAGTTTTTGCATATTGCGGTATTGCGAAGTACGACAGACGAATTTATGAATTTTCCCGTCCAGTAACAGAAGTTAAAAGAGGCCTTAAAATATATTCTGTGGAAAAGAAAAAATATCTTTCACTCGAAAGAAAAGAATAAAAAAGTAGAGAAAAATTAACAACATGACAAAGCAAAACGAAAAATAAGTTGACAGAAGAGAAAGATTAAAAGACCGAACCTTGCGTCCGTTTCTCATGTGGACTTTGGACGCGTAATAGGAACGGGGTTAGGCTTTTCATCGTCAGCTTTTCCTTGATGTCACAATATCGTCACAATATCGTCGGCGTTTTGATGTTTGTCTTTATACCATTATGCAGGTGTAAAGGTGG
>NC_061828.1:21109193-21126693 GCF_019202785.1 Penaeus chinensis | reverse complement strand
TATTTTCAGTAACTGGGAAAATGTTTTTTTAAAAGCAGTGATTTACAATTTACACCGACATTAGGCATATTCTTTAACGTGCTATTGGACTCCCATACTCCAATTTTGTTATCAGTACTAGTTAACCACTAACACACTGTTGTGAGTTATTTAAGTTATTTAAAGCAATGGGTCGTCTAGACAGATACATCATTCCTCGTACTGTATATCCGGATTGCCCTTTTATAATGGATAGTTCAGATATCAGCATTCTTGGGAACTTAAGATAAATCAATTCGGGCAGAATAGCAATTTGGAAGTGATCTAAAATGTTCTTCCTGCAAGAAATTGTATTCTAAAACACAAGTATACTTTGCCTGCTGGACAGAAGCTGTTTGAGCCTCTTTCAAGACCAGTCACAGTTAACATGCCTGGGGTATAGTGACAATTCAGTTGTAGTTATATTTTTTGCACCTGGCGGACATGTAATTCAAATATATATATATATACATATATATATATATATATATATATATATATACATATATATATAAATATATATATACATATATATATATATACATATATATATAAATATATATATATATATACATGTATATATATACATATAAACATATATATGTTGTGTGTGTGTGTGTATATATATGTATATATATATATTTATACAGCCATTCATTCCACTACAGGCCTCTCTCAATTCATTATTGAGAGGTTATATGGCAGTGTCACCCTTGCCTGATTGGATGCCCTTCCTAATCAACCGCGGTACGGCGCGCTACCACGCTATCACACAGCGGTGACTTCCCCTACGACACCTGCGTTTGACTTCTCAAGGCGATATGTCGTTTTCTCGGGCTTGAACAGCAGTCAGAGCGCAGGCATTTTTATGACCTCCCCGACGGGGAATTGAACTCGGCACCACAAGGGCCGGAGTCCAGTGCGCTAACCACTGGAAGTATCGCGGCAGTATATATATATATATATGTATGTATATGTATGTATGTATGCACACATACACAAACATATATTTATATATACATACATATACATATTCATATATACACACATATGTATATGTATATACATATGTCTATATATACACACATATGTAAATGTATATATATACATACATACACACATATATATACACATATATGTAAACACACACATACACATACATATATATATATATGTATATATATATGTGTGTGCGTGTGTGTGTGTGTGTGTGTGTATGTGCGTGTGTGTGTGTAAGTGTGTGTGTGTGTTTGTGTGTGTGTGTGTGTGTGTGTGTGTGTGTGTGTGTGTGTGTGTGTGTGTGTGTGTGTGTGTGTGTGTGTGTGTGTGAGTCTGTGTGTATGTGTGTGTGTATACATATATTTATATACATATATATGTATGTATATATATGCATACACACAAACACACACACACACACACACACACACACACACACACATATATATATATATATATATATATATATGTATGTGTGTGTGTGTGTGTGTGTGTGTGTGTGCGTGAATGTATATGTATGTGTGTATATACAGAGGTATATGTATATACATTAATTTTAATCAGTAAGAACAAAACTAAGATTTCATAGAGCGCATAAAAACTCTATTTATAGTTGTACAAACACTGCATTGGTAATGTAATGCAATGTAAGTCCTTTGAGTTTCTAATTCGGAATAATATATTCTCGCACAATATACACAACAGACAAGTCATCCCCAGCGCATACATCGCGGGCACTTAATCTCCCTTTTCTGCGATGTGGTTTAGCACTAAGACGCTTGTGGAGAGCAGACAGGATCAGCTCCCGACGCACACACATAAAGAGAAAGCGCTAAGGCTCTCAGCGGAGGCAGTGTAACCTCACAATGTTGTCACAATGATCAGATAAGTGAGAGTGACATTGGGCACGTTTACCCATCGGCTCGATTTAAGCGCTGGCTCTGACGTCTGCCGTAAGAGTGCCGCCAGAGTGCCGTCCGCAAGGGTCGCTTGTTGTCCTAAATATAAGGAGTGATGTTTATAGCTACATAAATTTAGTGGAGAATATGACTCGAAGTGGGGGAAACAGAGTGTGGAAAGGGGATAACCCGTGCCGTTTCTCCCTCTCTTCTGACTCTCCTCTCCTTCTCTCCCTTCGCCTCTCTTTCTCCCCCAACTCTAAGCAGACGAATCACCCGGAATCAATACTCTCAGGGAAGCCAAGGTCGATAGGACATTGCCGGATTAGGATAATTTTCGAATCAATAATGCTTTATCTGCACTACAGCAAGGCGACTCTTTATGCGATCTTTAAGCTGATTACGAGCTTGATCCCGTAAGATGATAAGCCACATATCTACCATATACCTGGCTAAACGGTGTGACCACGTGCCAGGGATTCTAATTTCCCATGTCGATTTATTCATGAAGTCGTTTGACAACTCATTAAGCCGCAATCATGACCGGACGCAGCCGCTGGGACGGTTACTTTGCTAATGACTCTGCCGCTCAGTCACAATTATCATCATATCATTGCCATACCTTGTCACCCTAACAGCTGATTCATACTACAAGGGATCCGAACAATGCCCCATGTTCTAATTATCAAACTTCTTTATTTGAATGCTCAAATTTTGCACGGCCGTGTCGTGTAATGATAAAAGTACAAGTGGATCTCGTACGTTACTTAAAGGTGTCAGATGATAACAATACGTATGAAGAAAATATATTTTAACTCACAAGACACTAACCATTAAATTTATTGATGATTTTTATTATAGCTTATCAAAACCTACAACAAACTTATAATACAACAAATACAATATATTGTGATTCTAAAAACTGTTAATGTTCTCTTCCTTTTTATACTATCAATGGGATTTAGCCGTTTCTCCGGCTTGCTGAGCATGACTGGCAATTTCCTATAATGCTGTGGCACGACCTTGTCTCGACTTATGTTGTGCCTCCTCGTCTCCCCCCCCCCTCCTCACATGGTGTTCCTTTCCTTGGCTTTATTTCCCGCCCTTCACCTTAAGGATCCGTATCCCTTGCCACATAACAGCTGGGAAGTTTAGACGGACCTGTGCATAATGATAGAGGTTTAAAAGGTAGTGCACAGGGCTGTATGTATGTTTATAAAGGAATAAACTTGCAATATGTTTTTCGATTCCCAAATTTTTGTCTACTGATTCCAGCCTTAGAGTTCTTAGAGTTCGCCTTCCAAAGACGTATATGTTATAACATGGGGGCCTAACTTGTCACATCGAGGAAAAGGGCAATTCAAGGACAATCTTGACAAACGAATTTGTGTACTCGCAGTACACAAATTAAGTTTTTGATGGATATATGTACACTTGAAATATATGAATTAGATGCAATGAACGCCATTTTGGCGCACGTTAACTTTCTTATTCCTAGTGCAACGTTCCATTTTTTTTACGTCGAATGGTTCATTAGGGTGATAATTTCAGGTATTATTTTACAGTATGTGCCTCGCGGGGAGCATTTTCTCACCTGACTATCATTTAAAATCGTTGTTATATTCCTGGTTCACAAAGTGTGTGGTAATATCCATTTGTACCTTTTCATGGAGAATGAGACTATAAGATGCATCCCTTAGTATTTTTCAGGCATCCATATAAAGACTTTCAATTCTTAGTATGATATCTCCCTCATGTCCAGAACCACATGTTTATAAGAATTAAATCCATGACCCGCCTTATGGCTCGAGGTACATGTTCACCTTGCTCGGCATCCCCTCCGCTCCCCTCGCCCTCAGGCGCTGCAGGAGTGTCTAACTGTATAGTTCCTTAGAGCTCATCTGTTTATTAATACCCATTTATTACGATGATCCACGTTGATTCCGGCTTGTTTATTCTTCATTCTTAACACTTTTATGTAAAGCAATTTCGAGAGATGGTTTCTATATGGCTAAAGAATTTTTTTTTTTATCAAAACCTTATTATACACTCGACCAGATTCCTCCCATCTTCTATGTAACAGCAATCTCGTGTGATATGATTTGCGTTCCATCAGTCACGCGGGTTCGTGACACGAATCTAATCAATCTCTGCCCAAAAACAGTACATTACAAAGCAGTCTACATTCCTAGAGCGTGTCTACGTGACGCAAAGTGTCTTCCGTTGTGCTGATTAAAGAGACAAATGGTTCTTTCATCCTTAAAATGATACGCTCAGATGATAACGTGGTAATCGTCTGTTGTTATTCAACGCGATCGTTCATTTGGCTTTATTAACCAGCCTGTGTACCATTTCGCTTTATGAATTACGAAATTGATTAGTTAATCAACACATTAACCGTCGCAAATGCCATGAGCGAATACCCACTATGACTGACTCTAGATATATTTCACATGATTTTATTTTCATATATAGTACATCTTTTGATATTTAGATACTTTATATTATGAGCAAGGGATGAGGGAGACGAGTTTTCTTTATCTACACTAGTTGGATTAGTCAGTTTTATTTTTTTAGACCTCAAAATATATAATAGTCCCGCGTAGACTTTGGGAATCGATCGCGTACCTACCAACATCATTCAGAAGAAAGGAAGAAAATTAGGAAAACAATAAATCACATACTTCCCTTTGAACAAAATCAATGCCTATATCAAGTAACGTAAAATAATACAAAGAATAATAAAAGATACCTTTCACTGTCCATATCAAACATCTTTCTAACCAATTCTTGAATGCGTTACCTCCCAAAAGATGATCATTGCTATCAAGTATTACACGCGTTAAACGTTCATCGCCACCTGGAATGAAATGCTTTTTTGGCGAAGGTGAGCCTGCGTGCGTACGAATGCCCGAGGATGCACGACAGAAGACGCTCGGATGACTAAGCCTGACTCACGCTTCCTCCGGGGACGTGGGGATGACTCAGAAAGGCTGCGATTTCCCCCTCTCTCCCCTACCCCCTTCTTGAAAGCAGATACGACGCACGCACAAACTTCAAATTGAATAGGTATGAGTCTGGGCTTTCAAGGAGTCTCATTTTTTTATGTTTAGGGCTGAAGACTTGCCCGTACGATTCGCCTTTCAGCGCACACGATGGGTCTGAGCTGTCATATTGACCGTGAGAAATGGGGTCACACACACACACGCAACCACGCAAACACACACACACGCAACCACGCAAACACACACACACACGCAACCACGCAAACACACACACACACACACACACACACACACACACACACATACGCACCAGCGCGCACTCAGGTCGCACAGGTACGTGATCATTACTTATTCCTAATTATGCCGCAGAAACACCCAACTTTATGCTAAATACAGATTACGTGGTGGATGAAAAAATGGAAAGAAGACAAAAAATGGCGGAGCAAATGGAAAAGCTGGCGACTGTAAGAGGATTTATGAAATAATACCCAGAATTAGCGTTCTCCGGAGCTGGGCAGATTGGCGGCAGGGAAATTTTTCTATACTGAAATATTTATTCGTCTAAAATAAGGAATATGTTTTTATGACTGCAAGAAACATGATAACATATTACCTTTACATATAAAAAATAGAGGTGTTTTACATTACATCATCTACACTTATTAAATAATCTTATCAACCTTAATTATAAATTCAAGAAAGTGACTGTAAGAGCTCATTTTGGCAACTGGCGAGCCCGTGCTTTGATTTCAGCTAATGACATGCAGAACCGTACGATGATCCGCTAACAAGAAGTTATCCTCCTGGTAATGATGACCCTTCGTTGGGTCACGTGCTGCAACCTCATGCAAGGACAGATTCTTGGGCCTAAGAGGTGATAGACATAGGATTTCTTAAGGGTGCTGTATGGAGCCGATTATGAAGTCCTTATTCGTGGGAGAAGGAACGCCTTGTGGGTTTACGTTATCTTAGTTCAGAACTTGACCTTCGCCGTTGTAGCCCGGGCTCCGAGAAGGCTGCTTGCGTCAGTGGAAATGTGTAAACTCGTGTTACTTAACGGTGAACTTTCTTACTTTGCTTTTATGAAGAAAAAAAGTTAATTAGATATCATCCATGAAGTGTATAGTATGTAATCTAAATGTACATACAAAAGCTTCATTTTCATTAGAGATCCTCTCTCTATGGATTATGAAATTATGATATTTCCAAAACATCATATCCTTTAAAATGACTTCAGGTACATTTATATTTTTCATGAAAACACGACAGTCTCTTCAAGCTTTATTGTCAACAGCGACCTTTGCTCTGTTCTCAGAATTACCACGAAAGCATAATCTTAAGATGAGCATGCACTGAGCATCCCGTCTGATGTGCGAGTCGAAAAGAAATGTAATGAAGGTAATGAAGCCGCCAGCCAAAGCTCCTCCGCTCATCACAACATACCACGCTTGGCATGCCATTAGAATTCCACAATTTGGAAAAAACGAACGTATATTCACATAATTACACAGTACGAGAGAGTATAGCCTTTCCAGAAAGAGGGACACATTCGAGGATAAGGAAGATCGGTGCTAAGGTTCACTATAGCGAGGCGCGCGATCTAGATGTCAGAGGTCACGTGCTGCGAACGGAAGTAACAATACATTCGGTTATTATTCCCCTATTTTACCTACGCGAGTAGCATTATTTGGGAAAAATCGGATATAGCTGCGAAAAGTGCATGGGGTTGGATAGTGAAGCATAAATGGTGTTGTCTCACCCTATGTATTAAGGATAAGAAATATTCTTTTGTTATAAGCGAATGTCTGAGTGAGCGGTGGAGTCAGCGGACAATTTCAGGATTTTGCTTTTAGCTCTCCCTTTATCTCGCGCGTCAGGGGCGGGTCGGTCGATCGCGAAACAAGGAGCTGAACACAAAGCTGCGAATTGGATGTAATGACAGCTCCTCCGTTTGTTCACTGCACGGGTGTACTTGTGCTCTCTTTCTAACGTGTTCCAGTTTTCTATTTTTTCCTTTATATTCATCTCTCTCTCTCTCTACTATATATATATATATATATGTATATATATATATATGTATATATAGGTATATATATGTATATATATATAAGTATGTATGTATACACACACGCATATATATATATATATATATATATATATATATTTATATATATATATACATATATACACACGTATACACACATACATATACATACATATATATATATATATACATATAAATATATATATATATATATAGATATATATATATATATATATATATATACATATATACACACGTATACACACATACATATACATACATATATATATATATATATATATATATATATATACATATAAATATATATATATATATATATATATATATATATATATATATATATATGTGTGTGTGTGTGTGTGTGTGTGTGTGTGTGTGTGTGTGTGTGTGTGTGTACCTAGACACCTACATATATATAAATATACATATATACATATATACACACACGCACACACATATACATACACACACACACACACACATACACACACACATACACACACACATATATATATATATATATATATATATATATATATGTGTGTGTGTGTGTGTGTGTGTGTGTGTGTGTCTGTGTGTATGTGTGTGTGTGTGTTTATATATATACACACATATTTTAGAAAGAGGACAGAGAGGAGACAGAGAGGAGAGAGAGAGAGAGAGAGAGAGAGAGAGAGAGAGAGAGAGAGAGAGAGAGAGAGAGAGAGAGAGAGAGAGAGAGAGAGAGAGAGAGAGAGAGAGAGAGAGAGAGAGAGGGGGAAGAGAGAGAGGAAGAGAAAGAGGGAGATAACGATAGAGATATAGAAGGATAAATAGAGAGAGAGAGAGAGAGAGAGAGAGAGAGAGAGAGAGAGAGAGAGAGAGAGAGAGAGAGAGAGAGAGAGAGAGAGAGAGAGAGAGAGAGAGAGAGAGAGAGAGAGAGAGAGAGAGAGAGAGAGAGAGAGAGAGAGAGAGAGAGAGAGAGAGAGAGAGAAGAGAGAGAGAGAGAGAAGAGAGAGAGAGAGAGAGAGAGAAGAGAGAGAGAGAGAGAGAGAGAGAGAGAGAGAGAGAGAGAGAGAGAGAGAGAGAGAGAGAGAGAGAGAGAGAGAGAGAGAGAGAGAGAGAGAGAGAGAGAGAGGAAGAGAAAGAGGGAGATAACGATAGAGATATAGAAGGATAAATAGAAAGAGAGGAGAGAGAGAGAGAGAGAGAGAGAGAGAGAGAGAGAGAGAGAGAGAGAGAGAGAGAGAGAGAGAGAGAGAGAGAGAGAGAGAGAGAGAGAGAGAGAGAGAGAGAGAGAGGAAGAGAAAGAGGGAGATAACGATAGAGATATAGAAGGATAAATAGATAGATAGATAAATAGCCAAAGAGAGTTCGATGATCACATATGAAATATTAAATGACTGTGAGAATTGAATTGTTTTATTTGCAAAAAACGTGTGATTAGTAAATCTAGAATTTTCCTTTTGATTTCTTATGATCGAGATAGGCCAATGAGAACTTCTTCTAAAGAAAGTGAAGCTCCACTCTCATTTTAAAGTACACCGTAACAAAATTTATCACCATAAATGACCCAGCACTATAGAAGGTGAAATAACTCGGACTTAAAGTTGATTGGTTTAGGTCAATCGCCGATGCGGGTTTGGCAGGGAGGATGTCGGGAGAGGTTTTCAACGGTTTTCTGTTTTGGTATTTTTTATTGCAATTAGATCTGTCAGAGGTCCTATTCATGTGTCATGGGACGTATATAAATAAAATTATTTTGTAATTAATGACCAGAATCTGATATGGGTGTGTTCTCATTGATTTCACCAAAATCGATACAGCATAGCTGGCAACTTTTCGCAGCACCTTTATCGCAAACGTTTCGACAAATTCTTCCTGACAAACTCAGAAACCTATTCAGAATAGTATGTAATTCAAATCAAATCATACATCCCATGCAATATATATGAAATAATAAAATAAAAATATATGAATTAAATATGAGCTGGAACGCGGTTGGCATCCCTGAGTGCGGCGCCTGCGCATTCGCAGCGAGCATCTCGCTTATAAAAAGGGGACAGGCCTTCGAGTTGACTCATTCAAACGAGGAATCCTGAAAGGGTGGTACAACCATTAGTATTGCAAAATGAGAGAAATAGTGCACATTCAGGCTGGCCAGTGCGGCAACCAGATTGGGGCCAAAGTAAGTGGTGTGATACGTGTAGAGCTTTCAATGCAGTGTATTTGCAGTGGGATAGAGAGAAAAGGATCCGCGCTGGTGTTGATAGCTACCGGTTGGGCGTGGATTTGACGGGGAAGAGGCTGAGGGGTTGCAGTGCCACACTTTGAATTGCCTTGCTTTCTAATTTACTAAAAGATGAGACGCTGAATTAGTGCTTCGAGGTATTGGCAACGCCTCTGTCAAGAAAAAGGAGTGTAGGACGTGTTGTAAAGTTCTGCGTAAAGAAACTTGATCAGCCGCACGTCCCGCGGCGAGGGATGCTTGCGGGGCAACCAGTTCCTCCCTTGCCGTGGGTTGCCTTGGGGTGTCAGTGTGATACGATGTATTAGTGCCACTTCATGATTAATTCGGGCATGGGAAGTAGCATGTGGAGTAACGCGGTGCGCGGGAAAGTCCTATTGTTGTCAGTTATTAAGGCGGAAGTATATCGTTAAGACCTTGCCACACGTACTGACGTTGTCCTTGGTGGTAATTACCTTTTTTTTTTTCTATTTTTTTGAAAGTGCCATAGACCTCATCAGTTTATGAAACTTGCATAAACTGTTTCTGTACTTTATTATTTATTTATATTCATAATATACGAGTGATTATGGTAAGGTTAAACCTGAAGATTATGCTGCCCATATCTCGATTTAACCTGAATAGATAATTATGGTTCTACAGTAGGTTAGCAACAGAGAAATGCAGATTTACTTGTCTTAGTTGACCCGTTGTTATTTGCGTACGTGCTGTTTTGAATGAGGTTGTGGTGAGTCAGCCGTGTGTCTGGGAACCGTCTGCTCTGAGGGGAAGATTCGCACAGCAGACGGCAAAGAGGTTATTTTTTTTACGAGATTAACCGCGTACGAGTTGCCTCAGTGCTTGGTCCGTAGTTGTCACGGGAGGGGAGGGAGGCAAAGACATTTTCAATCTGGCATTGCGTCGAAATCCCTCTCATATTTTTGTTGAGCTGGGGTGGAGGGGGGGGGGGGCTGGTGAGCACGTGTACGTTGACTGTTACCGGGTCTACTGGCAGGCCGTGACGTCATGCAGCACATGTGGGAGGGTGTGGAGAGACGAGGTAGTGCCTCACACCTTAAGCTAACTATCCTATTAATATTTATCAGTCTTACTATTTAAGTTGCTTACACTCTCTTTTACGACGGGGGACGAAATACATGGTTTATTGGGCATTCGGTAACCCGTTAGTTCTTCGGTTTTATTTGACACATTTTAAAAACTAATCTTATTTATAGGCGGTATGACTGTACCCAGCTGTCAGTTTGAAATGCAGGGGTCTCCTATTTTTGTTTACATTCCCCGACATACCGCCGGTGGCGCCCGGGTTAGATGTAAATGTCTTGCAGTCTCGGTTCTTTTTGATGCATGTGTGATAAGTCTTGTCTGCATCTTAGTGGAGAGATCACGCTCGCGCGCTCACAAGATTTTGATTGAAGTAAGCTAGGGATGTACTGGCGTGTCTTTAGATTATTTGTCGATATGCAGCTAATAGGACCTACGTGGATCGTTAGTGTTCAAAGGCAAAAGGTGTGCTTCATACTTACTCGAAAGATTTGCAAACGTTTACGCAGTTTCACTTAAAACACTTCCACAATAGGCGAAAATATTATAGTTACAGTACAACGATAGGTTTATGATGATGGTAATGAAATCCATTCCTATGGATAATGTCTATGTCATTCGGGGCGGCAATTAACCACGCAGTTGCCTTTGCCAGTAAACTAGCAAGGTTAGCTTGATAAGTCTCCAACCATAGAAGAGGTGCTAATAATAGCATGGCAGCATTAAGAATGGCCACCATAGTGATGAGGACGTAGGGTGCCAAGGGGTGAGATACATCGAGGGGCCCATGAAGGGCGCGTCAGGGCGGGATACTCTTGCAGGGTGTTATGGAGTAGAAAAATTTAGAAGTATGCTTTATAGTTCAACCATTTTCTTTATATACTTACGCAAGGTGGAATACAGTTTAAGAGCACTTAATTTTGACGAAAATTGCATCAAACAGATCACCCGGAGCCACGGTTAGTTAATCCGTATTGTCAGTCGCGGCGGAAGAGACGGCTCCTGATGATGACAATCCCAGGAAGTCAAGTCTGGCGTTCGAGACTCCGGCACACAAAGTCCCGAACAAATCTGGGCGAAAGGGTGTGGTGGCCCGCGTAGGATGGCGTTGGGGCGGCTTTCAATTTAGCACACATTACTGGGGCATGTGCATCATACGTCGCGTACTCCTGGGACAACATCTTTGTCAAGGAAGAGAGAGAGTTCACACGTGGTGCCGTGGTATGGCAGAGGGCGTGGCAAGGTGGGTAGAAGGGGAGTCCTCGCTGGGTCTATTGATCCACCATGCCACCTTCCGCTTCTACGCCCCGACTGCTGCAGAAAGTTGAACCCGCATTGGACTTTTGTTTATTTACGATGTTTAAAATTAATACCCACTTGAGCGGAAATGAACGAGGATAAGAACATAAATGCGACTTATATACTAAAACTTCACTGTAATGGATCTAGAACAATTAGATTTAGATGATATAGAAACGATATCTTGACTAAAGTTTTTCTCTTCCGAGTTTTTACATGTATCTGAGTAGTGACGGTAGTCTTTTAAGGATGCTTTACATTGAATTTAGGCGATTAGTGTAGATAAGTAATATGGCATGCGAGTTAAAGATAAGAAAACAGGGTTTGCTAATATATATTATTCAAAAAAAGAAAGTTTTCTTGTAAGACATGGACAGGTACAAAATTGCATCACAAGAAACAAACACAACTTGAATTCATTTATGCAGGTATAATTTCACATGATCCCATTACAAATAAAATCTAGATGGAGTACATAGGGATAAAAATAACTCACATAATTGGGGAAAGCTTTATCAGTATTCCTATCTGCTTGCGTAAACATAAATCTGCAGAATCTCGAAGGTGAAAGAACTTTATTTTTGTCATGAGAGAACAAATTGTTCCCAGGGAAACTGATCTATCCATTGGTGTTGCAGCTTAGCCTGAAGCCGGAGATTACGTACACGTTTGTTTGTGTTACTTGAGCCTATGACACCCCAGGCCAGGTAGCTAATGAGGATAGGGAGTGATGGAAGATTTATTAGCCCAGCACGTGTTGCTCGATGACAGGCCCTGCCATAACAGGAGCGCGGCCATCTGGAAACTGTATTGACCCAGCAGGGGGAGGCGGGGACCAGGGAAACAGTATTGACCGTCGAAACGACCCCTCTGTTTCTCCCCTTGCTCCCTCCTACTCCCCATCACTTTTATTTTGACCTTTCCGCATTGTCCTCCTCCTGGATAGTAAGCTGAAATATTGCACTGAATTACTGAAGCGGATTACAGAATGACACTTGACTGGTATATTCTAGTTTTTTCTCGAAGCATCGGCCTCAATTTGCCTCCCTCCTCCCCATGGGGCGCTTCTTAACTCTCCGAACTCCATCCTCCCACCGCCTCGCCTCACGCACCTGCTTTGCACATTCTGCACGACAGCTGCCGCCCTCCCGCCTCCCCGTGTCATATCCGAGTTATCACACTCCCGCAGTCTCCTTCACACTCGACAGCCCTGCCCTTGAACCTTATCGTAACCTGCTCCTCCCCATCCGACTTTGCTGGGGACGCTGACTCTCCGACGGGAGCTGTGGCATGTTGATGTGATCAAAGCAGAAGCCTTATCACAGGTGGAGGAAGTTGCAGGAAGTCGCCCCCCGCCCTCCCCTCCGCGTGGGCAATACCTCGTCTCCGCCCCTCCCCCTTTCTCCCAACCCCCGACGTTGCCATCAATCAGTCTTTAACGATCGACAAAATGCCTGGGGGGCTATGAACAGACTTGGCATATGTCATGTTTTGCTTCTCGGCTCTTTACTTTGACATACTTTATAATTTTCTTCGCTTTCACTTCTCATGGAGATTTATATTCTCCAGCATACCGGCATGAATACTGGGATTAACCTCTCCTCATGACTTCTCTCCGCGCAGCATCCTGCCATCCTCACAAACCACGTAATCTTCCTCTTCCCCAGCCGTTCTCTCGCCCTCGCTACTCTCACCAGGATGCTGCCACCGCCCACGTCCCTGCCACCACCGCCGGCAGTGGATTGACACCACTTGTGCTCCGTATCTAGTGTATTATTCCGTTTGCCGTCCTCGGATATCCTGTCATCTTGTCATCCTATCCATTCATCCCTTGCAATCTCATTCTCAATTGCAGTAGGACACCATGACCATATGGAAGTGATCACAATTATTAGTCTTTTCTACCTCTTCCTCTATTTTTTCTTAATTTCCCATTCATCATTCTGTGGTTTTACATTAATGTATATCATCTCGTCCAGCCGCTGGCCCAGTCATAAGGGACTATTGACAAAAATGGGAAGCACAATGTGCATGACATATCGCGGTAATATATAGCATTCCAGAATAAACGCCGCGGAATTCGTATGAATGATTGAAGTGCGTGCAGGAACTTGATAGTGGCATGTATAATTAAGTAAAATACGATATCTTCAGTTGTAGGTACTGCTTCATGCCTTTTTTCGCTAAACAATCCATTGTAGTACATAATGCTTTTTATAATTCATTTATTGAAATAATTATAATGCGTTCTTTTCTCGGCAGTTCTGGGAGATCATCAGCGATGAGCACGGCATCGACCCAACAGGCACTTACCGCGGTGACCATGACCTGCAGCTTGAACGCATCAACGTTTACTACAATGAAGCGACTGGTGGCAAGTAAGTGCAGCGCGGGAGGAGGACTCCAAACGCGTCTGTGTTGTTTGGCAGGGCTGAAAAAAGAAAGAGTAAAGAATGACAGGGTCCAAGGATTGTATTTCATGGAGAACACAGGCATTTGTCCTTGTTACATGATTTCTGAATGATAAAACAAGTGTCGTAGCGTTTGGGGTTGTAAAATTTAGAATGGTGCGTTGTCGATGTATCATGGCCTTGTATTATATCTTGTTCGATCTTTTGTTGGTTGACTTTTGTAATTCTAATGTGTATGTGTCTTTTTTTAAGATATGTTCCACGTGCCATCCTTGTGGACCTGGAGCCCGGCACGATGGATTCCGTCCGATCCGGACCCTTCGGCCAGCTCTTCAGGCCAGACAACTTCGTGTTCGGTATGTAACAGCCGGGAATTAGTTTTAGCAGACTCAGTAGCACAATGTGTGATTGATTTAATCGAGGACTAACGCTATTTTTCTGTCAACAATGAAAGTCCTGATTCCTTATAAGTTACTAATAATGGCACTCCTACAGGTCAGAGCGGAGCTGGCAACAACTGGGCCAAGGGGCACTACACAGAGGGCGCTGAGCTCGTGGACTCCGTCTTGGACGTAGTCCGTAAGGAGTCCGAAGGATGCGACTGCCTGCAGGGCTTCCAGCTCACACACTCCCTCGGGGGCGGCACTGGCTCTGGCATGGGCACGCTGCTCATCTCCAAGATTCGTGAAGAATACCCTGACCGTATTATGAACACATTCTCAGTTGTGCCTAGCCCTAAGGTATGCAATGTTCATCATGCGTATCTTACAATGCACTTGATATTTTTTGCGGTATTATCACAAGAAATACATTTTCACTCCTCTATAAGAGCAAAACCTTTTCTTTGCACTTATCAATTTGTATTTATGATTCTTGTTCCTTTTCCAGGTATCCGACACCGTAGTAGAGCCCTACAACGCCACCCTGTCAGTCCATCAACTCGTAGAAAACACAGACGAAACTTACTGCATCGATAACGAAGCGCTTTACGATATTTGCTTTAGGACACTTAAACTTTCAACTCCCACCTACGGCGACCTGAATCATCTAGTTTCCCTTACAATGTCTGGTGTCACCACCTGCTTGCGCTTCCCTGGACAACTGAATGCTGATCTCCGCAAGCTGGCCGTGAACATGGTGCCCTTCCCTCGACTTCACTTCTTCATGCCCGGCTTCGCTCCCCTCACTTCCCGCGGCTCCCAGATGTACCGCGCCCTCACCGTGCCTGAGCTCACCCAGCAGATGTTCGATGCCAAGAACATGATGGCCGCCTGCGACCCCCGCCACGGCCGCTACCTCACCGTCGCAGCAGTGTTCCGAGGCCGCATGTCCATGAAGGAAGTCGACGAACAGATGTTGAACATCCAGAACAAGAACTCCTCCTACTTCGTGGAATGGATTCCCAACAACGTGAAGACCGCCGTGTGCGACATCCCTCCCAGAGGAATCAAGATGGCCGCCACCTTCATCGGCAACTCCACCGCCATCCAGGAATTGTTCCGCCGCATCTCAGAACAGTTCACCGCTATGTTCCGTCGAAAGGCTTTCCTCCATTGGTACACTGGCGAGGGCATGGACGAGATGGAGTTCACCGAGGCCGAGTCCAACATGAACGATCTGGTGTCCGAGTACCAGCAGTACCAGGACGCCACCGCCGAGGAAGAGTACGAGGATGAGGAGGAGCACGCTGAGGAGGCCTAAAACGCCTTCGGCTCGACTCCTTAGGTCACGACAGAGGACTCACTGGGCGTCCCCTTCAAAGACACTGTTGGTATTCTCATGCTTCGTACCTGCCTGTGTAGGAATGTCGACATGAACAACAAAAACAAGATCTCAAAAGCCAAGGAGTCGCGTACTCACTTGCCTCTAGGTTGCTACATTTTTCCTTTCCCTAAGATCATTTCCTTACTTCATGGGTTTATTTGTTTTGTTTCATCTTTAGATATTTTCCTTTTACAACAAATTTAAGTAAATTTGTTGTTTATAAGAATCTTGTTAATGGAGAACAAAAAATAGAGATATAACGCACTCAAATTAGTGTAAATTTTCGAGAGGAGCAAAGTGGAAGATTATTCCATGACACAACGTGCTAATACACTGCCAATTGACTCGTGACTGATGGTGTCTTTCACTTGCTTCACTCACACGACCTTGGTCCAGAACAGAGGCATTAAAACTTCACCGCCATGTTCTTGAGCTTACCTCAGCTGGCCGTAACCCCTCTAACTAACGTCATTATTCAAATTAGCGCCGAAGAAGAATCATTATTGGAATTTCAATAGTAAGGGACGCGTCTGTTAAGCTGGAAGTATTAGTAAATAATTAATTTTATCTTTCACTTGTAACGTACTAATGCCGTAATTATACTGAAAATACGATTTACTGCATTAATATTAAGACTTGTGCCATTTAATCGAAATCGCAGTATTAACGGTAAATTACCCAACCCTTTTCAGAGTTTCGTATTCCTATCTCATCTTTCGGTAATTGGTGTTTAAAGAGTAATTTCACTGTGTACTTTACATAATTTACATATTTCATCAAGGCAAGTGAAGATCATCCGACTCATAATTTTAACCCAAGACATTAAAAAAGAATTTGCGTCCCACATTGTTCTTCTGCCCTTATTCACCTTTCGAGGGACATTACATGCCATTACTTCTTTCCTGGTCCTGTAATCATTTTTATTTTTATTCTCTATTTCCAATCATTTCATTTTTGTAGAATAAGTAGGAGGACAGTATTTTCATCTTGATTTCACCACTGCAGCTGTATCTTTAATAAAGATATTTGTATGGTACGCACTGTAATTTACTCAGCCTTTTTCCTTCGCCATTTTTATACATTGTGTATTTATTTACAACTACATTTCTATCTCATATTACCTGCATATATACATACACAGCCACGTATAAATAGAGATAGGTGGATAAGCAAAAAACTTATTTCTATAGATATCTAAGTTCACATACATCCAGTACAGTCTCTTTCTCTCTCTCTCTCTCTCTCTCTCTCTCTCTCTCTCTCTCTCTCTATATATATATATATATGTATATGTATATGTATATATATATATGTATATGTATATGTAAATATATATATATATATACATATATATATATATATATAGAGAGAGAGAGAGAGAGAGAGAGAAATCACCCTTGAAAATCAACTATCTTAGACGAGAGCCCCCCCCCCCCCCACCCCCTGCTCGTTGTCGTGGGGGGCTGAGACGGAGACAGACCCAATGTGGGGGAACACTTCTACCTTGGTTCTCAGCCCTCGCCTCAACAAATTTTGCATGGTCTCTTCTCCCTCTTTCCATTTTCTTTTCTTCATCCCTTAAGTCTAATTATCCTAATCGTTGTGCTATATGCCCTTTGATGTCTAGCACAGTTATTTGTTTTAACCATTAAATATTAGACGAGAGTTAACCATGAAAATATAACGTTCTGTTCGCAAATACTTTTAAAAAATGCCAAATACCAAATCAGCTGAAAAGATCGTCACTGCTAGGGGCATTCAATGAAAAAACA
>NC_061828.1:21099193-21104193 GCF_019202785.1 Penaeus chinensis | reverse complement strand
TGGTACAGGAATGCCCCACGACACTCTCTTTTTGGGACGAGACACTGACAAGTCATGTAAATCTTCACTGACCCATCCTCTAAGTTGTTGTAGGTACCGCTCAGGCTGCACACGCTGGTCATCCTTCAACCAGTACTGCAAATCTTGTTGAAAACTTGATAATCTGAACATATAATTGTCTTCACTGTTCCATTCCACAGGGTGTCCACTTTCTAAACTCACCAGTTGCTTTTCCCCAGACTGTAACTGCACTTCACGAACCTGTAACTCAGTAAGGTAGGCCTCATCTGATACACAGTACCAACCACTGTAATTTCCCTGATATATGTGTCCATTATCTTTCAATTTGTTAAAAAAATGTCCTACTGCAATTTTGTGTCTATCTTCAACTGTTCGTATATAGTCTGTATATCCAATATCCGCTAAGTCAAATAACGCTTTGAATTTATGGGAGACCTGGTTACAAAATACCAGGGGATCACAGCCTGATGCCATGGATGACTGCTGAATTTTGAGACCATGTTCATCGGTACCGGTGGAAAATAGTGTACTTATTGCTGGGTTTTGAAGTTTATGGAACCTTTGAGCTGCATCTGCCAAAAGGGCTGAATGTAGATGCCCTATATGTGGTTCTGCATTCACATAGAATATAGGGCGTTGTCACAAAATACTTTCCAGTCGAAGTCTCACTCTTGTCAACTTTTTCGCTATTGGAGCTTCTTATTCCTGAAAGACACCTTTTCAGCAGTCCAAGGGATCTCGAGACATTATTCCGTCTGTTCACACACGACCTTACAGAGTCAAGTCTTAACGTCAGCAGCATTTTCCTCAAGCCGTGATTTTCATCTCCCCACCGGTGTTTCTTCTCATGTGGTGTTTACACGGCAGATGTCGGGCTTATTTACCTTCGTCTGTCAAACGAAAAACTACACTAATACGTCCAATAAATAACATTATGTTAAAACATTTGAACATTTATTGTAAATTTTGGCATCAGTATATAAGATAAGTATACCCCAATTTTGCTAAGATATTAAATTGATTTACAATTTTAATAAATCATCTGGTTACCCCCAAAATATTAGTATCTCAATACCTGATTTACATACTTATATATAACCACGAAGAAATAGACAAGAAAACGAAAAATAGTTATAATAAAAATGAAAATAAATCAATGAACATTCCACATAAACAAAAGTAGAGGCAACAGCAAACACGCCATGAAGTCGCGGCCGACACGCTGACACCAAACCCAGGCTCGCAAGGTTAAGCTCGGTAAGTCAGAAGAAATTAGAGTTAGCAGTTAATTACATGATTCAAAAGGTGTATAGTGATAAAACCTCAGACGAATTAGATTGTGTTGTGATTATCAACTAATGGTTATTTGGTGGCGGACGATTTCGGGTTGGTTAATACTAGTGGGGGTTTGTTCATGTGAGTAGATTGTTGTATGTTCTATTTTATATCATATTGATGGGCATAAGTGTTGTGTCGTTATGGTGTAGGCGCATTAGGATCAATTTTGGGTTTTATCTCTCCATTACTTTATTAACACTTTCTGCAGTTGGAACTTCGTGCAAGTTACTGCTAGTTCATTATTAGATTCCACTTTATTCTTCCATCATGGCAGTGTTGAAATATCCAGTCTGGTGGAGGGAGGAACGGCAGAATAATACTGTGGTGATTTTGATACAGTTCCTGATGAGTAATTTGCTGTGCCTAATTTAGAAGTGAAGATATATGATTTATACATTAATGCTACCAGAATACTTAGGTTTTATGATAAAGATTATTCACTATTTAAAATGTATTTATAGCATTTGATACTGAAGAAGTAAGAAAGTATTTCAGGACTTCCCAGTGTAAAAGAGTAATTTATGTGTTTTTGAGAATGATTTTATTAAGTAGTGTAATATGCATTAAAAAGAAAATCAGCTTGGTGAACTTGTTTCCAAATTAATAGACATAGATATATGATGATGTAATAAAGGGGGTAGAGTATGAACTACAGAAAATATGATTATATTAGGCTATTGCAGTTGGATTATGGTACTTATTTCTTACTTGCAGAATTTCAGATTTTTTTTTTTTTTTAACTAAGAATAATAGTTTTTAATCATATAGTGCCACAACTGTTGACACATATAGTTTAGGGAGGGGGAGGGGGGAGAGGATTTTCATCACTCCACAGGCCAATGACGGAGGAGATCCCTAAATGTTGCTTGAAATTAAAGAAATAGATCATAAATTTACTATAGTAAGTAAATAGGTAAAATATGTTATAGAAATGATTTTGAATTACATAGTAAAAGACTTTCATAATAAGACAAACAGATGATTAAATGATTTTTAGACAAAAGAGATGTATTCTCACCAGTGTAGGCTATAATAATATTAGACAGCAAGAAGGGCACTTTGTTTTTTTTTATTCTGCTTAATTTCATTTTTTCTTTAACAGCTAAAGATGAATATGTGCTTTGGTTTAAATATAGAGCCCCTCAAGGAGCCTAAGGTGGTCCCTCAAAAGGACCTAGTCCACTGAATTACTATATATGTATCCGTAATTTTAAATAATTACCTTCAAATCACAGAGTATGGAGTGAGGATGCAGTCTATACGCTAGATATTTTGTTTAGGTGAATGTGGAAAGTTGGAAGGCTAAAATTCTGAAAGGCTAAACCTAAATTGTAGGTTTATGTATATGTACATTTTGGTCAAAACAGGGCAAAAGTCATCACCAAAAATGTGTCCACACTTTCCATAGAATAGATATCTAGGCTAGAATTATATAAGCTGAAATAACTATGGTTGAAAGTAGAAAAAAGAAGAAGAAAGTTTTCAATCCTATATGCACACAAAGGCCTGATTCCTATTGTCAGTGAGGCATTATATGTACATTTAATTTTTTGCTTAGGGCAATTATAATGTCATTCTAGTTTCTGTAACCATTTATTTTCCGAGTATTTGTTCTTCAGGATTTCCTAAATTATTTAACGATCTTGAAGAATTTCAAGTGAGAAGTATTTTTTCTTATCATTTGGATGAGTTGAAGAGTTTAGGCAGTCATTTTAAAAGAAGACTGATTTTATTTCTTTTTATCAACAGGTACAGACTGAATAAAAATGGAGGACATTGAAGACCTGGTAAAAGATGATGGTGAAGTTCTGGTTCCCCGCCATCGCAATGCTGTGATGCCAAGAGTGCGCCGGCGGAAAGGAATTTTAACAAACAAGGAGGTCTGTTAGAACATTTGTCTGTAAAAGGCAATTGGTTAATTTTAAAATACTTGTGTTTATAAGGCAGAGAATGACATCTTTTTATTCTTTGACTTTTATGTGCTCCATGAGTTGATTCATTTTTTTTCCATGACAGAATGATGAATATGAAGGAGAGTGTGACAGTTTTATCCCAGGAACACAAAAAGTGTACCTCAAGACCTGGGGATGTGCACACAACAGCTCAGATAGCGAGTACATGGCTGGACAACTGGCTGCATATGGTTTCAAGATCATTGGTAAGCTAGAGTAGTAAATAGTATACTCTTATGGATATTGAATTTGATTTGAATTGCTTTATCATGTAAAGCTACAACAACATGAAGGTAGAACACCAATATAAGTAGATAGAAGAGTGAAGACTGTAGTTATAGATTTCCAACACACTTCACAGTTCTTTTTTAGATTATCAAAATATAAAAAAAAGACATGAGAAAGAGATAACTTTTTCAGTATACTTTCAGAGGATAAGCAAGCTGCAGATGTGTGGGTTCTGAACAGTTGTACTGTTAAGAGCCCAGCTGAGGACCATTTTCGTAATGAGATAAAAGCAGGAAGAGAAGCTGGGAAGAAGGTAGTTGTGGCTGGCTGTGTTCCTCAAGGTTTGATATACTCTTTACTTATTTCTTTACATTCAAATGCTCTATAGTTTTTGTAGCTAACCCCTAATATTTGAGGACATATGTGTTTTGACTTTTGATTTTGAATCTGAGTTGACTCAATTGAGCATATCCTTTCTCTCCCTCTCCCTCTCCCTCTCCCTCTCCCTCTCTCTCTGTCTCTGTCTCTGTCTCTGTCTCTGTCTCTGTCTCTGTCTGTCTCTGTCTCTGTCTGTCTCTGTCTGTCTGTCTGTCTGTCTGTCTGTCTGTCTGTCTGTCTGTCTGTCTGTCTGTCTGTCTGTCTCTCTCCCTCTCCCTCTCCCTCTCCCTCTCCCTCTCCCTCTCCCTCTCCCTCTCTTCCCCCCCCTCTCTCTCTCTCAAAATTGATACTTTTTTTTAGGGGCAGCAAGGCAAAGCCAAGAAGTTAGGGGTTAATGAATTGCAACCATACTGTAATAGGTAGAGACGTAAGTGGAATGGATGAAACTGATATTTACTTTTATCTTCTGTTTTACTTCACAGGTGCCCCACAGTCAGAATTCCTTCAAGGGCTAAGTGTTGTTGGTGTTCAGCAAATTGATCGTGTTGTTGAAGTGGTGGAAGAAACTCTCAAAGGTGAGGGAATCCGGTTTCATATATACCAAAAGCATTAGATCTTTTAACCCATCGGCATGTATGCACATGCCTTGCCCATTGTGAGTTTACTTGTTTAATTGTTTTTACGCATAGATGGCTACACTTGTACTAAGGCACCGGTGAGCCAATTACGAATACTGCCAATCTGGCCCATTTATCCTTTTCCATGATTTAAGAAAATATTTTACGTTATCTTATTTTGCTATTACTAATGTTTATAACCTTATAGTAATTATAATTTCTATAATAAAAATAACACCATTGATACTCATAGCATTATTAAAAAATACATTTTTACCTTTTTAAGTAATGGGGAAGTTTGTTAAAGTCACAAGATCTATTAATTGACTCCTTTGTGGCTATGCACTAGCAGAGATATTTCACCAAAATTTATAAAATGTGCACATTTTCACCCTTTTTTATTAATTTCCTTTGGTGGCATGTGGTTAAGAAACTTTTTTAGAATTAATATTTCATAGATTTTTTT
>NC_061828.1:21086693-21089193 GCF_019202785.1 Penaeus chinensis | reverse complement strand
CCTTCCCCAGTCAAACTCTTTTGCCATCCTTAACCCAGACACTCCAATCTCTACCCAATCAAATTATTTTGCTATCCTAAATCCAGACACCCCAATCTCTACTACAGCCCCAACACCTTCCCTCTCCCTCCCCGCACTACCCGCAGCAGACAGAATAAACGTTGCACCCCCTCTTCCCCTACCTCACAATCACCTCCACCTTCCTTTGCCCCTATTTATCAGACACCAGACTTATCTTCCCACCCTCACAAGAAAACCTTTATCTCACAAAACTCTACAACCAATCCCATTACAGAAACCCTTGAAGATATACAGAACTACATAATAGAATCCCAAACTGATACTCATCCACCTTCAAATTCTACAATTCCCGCTCCCTCCACACTCAAAGTGACTGCCGATATCCATCCTCCTCCTACTCATATTCTCCCTACACCCAATCCTCCTACCCCATCCCAACAACCCCCCCCCCCGACTCCACCCCTACCTGTATTACCCTCCCACCATCCCCTCTATCCCTTCCACTCCCTCCTGGATACACACGTGAATCCCTCATGTCACAAATACCCTCTTCCCCAGACCCTCTACCTCCCGACACCCCTCCTGATACAACACCACCTCCCAAACCTCATTCTTTATCCCACCCTCTAGCACCTTCCCCTTCAAATTCTCCTACAAGCACTGCAATCTTTGCCACTAAATCAACGAAAGTATAACACTCCTTCATTGGAACATTCGCGGTTTCCGCTCTCACAGACCTGACCTCCGACATATCCTCTCCTCTTATAACCCATCCATTATATGCCTCCAAGAAATTTTTCTTACACATTCTCCAATACCAATCCCTAATTACCATTTTGTTTCTTCCCCACACTCCCTTTATGTCTCGTCTATACTTATCAACCAAAAAACACCTTATGTCATACCTCCCTTTCAAACCACTGTCCCTTGTACAGTTATTCGTATCTTTCTTCGCCGCTGGATCACAGTGCTTTCAGTCTACTTCTCCCCTTCCCACCCCATTAACTTTGAAAACCTAATTTCCCAACTTCAATCACCTTTCCTCATAGTAGGTGATTTTAACTGCCGCCACACTCTTTGGGGTGATTTTATCACCAACATCCGTGGCCGAGCTCTAGAGCGCTTCCTCTCCACAGCTGAACTTATTATTCTAAATATAGATCGCCCCACACACTTTGATACACGCACGCAGTCTTTTCCATGCATTGATCTCTCTCTATGCTCCCCTTCTCTTCATTTAGATTTCCACTGGTCAGTTCTAGACCACTTTCCCTATAGCGACCACTTTCCAGTTCTCCTTTCTCCAACTTCATATGTACCACTTCCCAACTCCCCACGCTGGTGCTTTGATAGAGCTGACTGGCATACTTTCACTTCACTCTCTACTATTCATACCCCTCCATCATCCCTCTCATCCGTATCAGAAATGATACAATTTTTCATAACTACAGTCCTAAGAGCTGCCCATACAGCTATCGCTCGAACCTCAAGACCCTATACCTCCAAATGTGTTCCATGGTGGAATTCTGATTGCACTAAAGCACTCCGTGTAAAACGTGCAGCCTGGAACAGTTACCGCTACAAACGAGGTACCCCTCATCAACTATCAGCTCTTATCTCCTTTAAAAGAGCATCTGCCTGTTTTCGTCGTACAATCCGAAATAGTAAAACCAATAGCTGGCGAAATTATGTTTCCTCAATTACATCCTCTACATCTATCTCAAATGTTTGGCGCCGGATTATAAACTATCAGGCAAACATCCCCCCCATCCAGCCCCCGTCCTCCATATTCGAGATACCCTCATCTCTGATCCTCCCTAATGAACTGGGTGACTATTTCAGCCAGGTCAGTAGTGGCTCTCACCTTTCTCCACACTTCTCTTCTATTAAAACCATCAGGGAACGTACCCCCATTATCTTCACCCTATTCTATGCTGAGTCCTATAATGCTCCCTTTTCTTCCTCTGAACTCAGTGCTGCCCAAAAATCGTGCTGCAACACTCATGAAGGCCCTGACGGTATTCACTACCGTATGCTTAGACAACTCCCATCTTCCTCATTATCCTTCCTATTAACAACTTACAAACACATATGGACATCAGGAAATTTTCCTTCTCATTGGCGAGAAGCTCTTATCCTCCCTTTCCTAAAACCCAATAAATCGGGTACCCTCCCTCAAGACTATCGCCCCATCGCACTAACTAGCTGCTTATGCAAACTACTAGAGCAAATGGTTAACTTCTGCTTAATGTGGTATCTTAAATCCCACAATCTTATCTCACCTTCCCAGTTTGGTTTTCGCCGTGCCCGAAGCACAGCTGACCCCCTTGCTCTGCCACATCATCTTTCTTTCCTCAAATTGAAGGTGTCCCACAAGGCAGTGTGCTTAGTACCACCTTATTCCTTCTTGCTGTAAATGATATTGCCTCAGTTCTACCACCAGGAGCCCGGTCATCACTCTATGTTGATGATTTAACCA
>NC_061828.1:21076693-21079193 GCF_019202785.1 Penaeus chinensis | reverse complement strand
TACAATACAGTAAGTTATGCAACATCAAGGAAATTATGCGTCAGTGAAACTGATTACCAACATGGTTGAGGCTTGAGGCAAAACCAATTTTCATTCTTTTCATGATTATTTACATCAATAAACTAATTGATTATTTTCTGTGATGGATTGACGTCTCGAAGCAAATCACATAAATCTGCTTTCCACTGATTTTTCTCCAGTTGCGTGATCGTGTGTATGATTCTCTCTTTCTCTCTCTCTCTCTCTCTCTCTCTCTCTCTCTCTCTCTCTCTCTCTCTCTCTCTCTCTCTCTCTCTCTCTATTTCCCTCTCTCTCTCCCTCTCTCTCTGTATCTATATATCTGTCTATTCATCTATCTATCTGTCTATCTGCCTATCTATCTATCTCTATATCTATCTAAAACCTTCTTACTTACATATCTATCTCTTTATTGACCTACCTACCTATCCATCTCTTTATTGACCTACCTACCTATCCATCTCTTTATTGACCTACCTACCTATCCATCTCTTTATTGACCTACCTACCTATCTATCTATATTTTTATTTATCAAATAAATGAGTTTAAGAATGAAGAAGTAGCCTCTGTGGTGGACATGATCCCAGGAACCCACTCACAACCGACTATGAGTGAACGTACTATTGTGTGATTGCGAGGGAAGAGCAACTGACGTCAACCAACCATACATGTTCAGGTAATTCTGTTGTAATCTTGTTGCTACGTTCGCTCAGCAATTACGAACTGGCAATGAGGATATCCTGCTATTTTTTTCTTCTTCTTTTTCGCCGGTAGAGGTTTGTCTGCTAAAGATGGCCTTGATACAGCGGTTTCGGGTTGCTGCGCGGAAAGAATACCTACAGGGACTGGTCGCGGGCTAGTATGGGGACAACAGTAGTGAAAGTACGGAGTATGGGTCCCAGACTGAATGCTGGCGGGGCTTGTCGACGTCACCCAGACTCTCTGATTGCTTTTCGGACTCGAGAAGAGGGGAGACAGTCGAGGGTTAGGCCAGTCAGAGAGGCGGAGAAACATCGTTTTGTCATGATCATATCACTCTCTCACTCTGTCTCGCTCTATTTCTCTTTTTCTCATTCTCATTCTCTCTCTCTCTCTATCTCTTTCACACACACACGCATACACTAACACACACACACACACACACACACACACACACAATAATAATGATAATAATAATAATGATAATGGCAATAATAATGCCTATAATAATGATAATGATAATGATGATAATAATATTAATAATAAAAATAATGATAATAAAGAATAATGTTGATAACAAAAAAAAAAAAGATAATGATAATGATAATGATAATAATTAATATAACGATAATGATAATGATAATAATTAATATAATGATAATGATAATGATAATGATTAATATAATGATAATAATAATAATAGTAATAATAATAATAATAATAATAGTAGCAACAGTGTTAATAATAACAACAACAATAATAATGATAATAATAATAATAATAATAATAATAATAATAATAATAAAAATAATAATAATGATAATGATAATGATAATAATAATAAAATAATAATAATATAATGTTATAAATAACGACAATGACGGTGGTAATGATAAAGATGAGTAATGAAAAAAGAGATAATGATAATGATTTGATTATCATGTTTAACTTGATGATAAGGATGATGTTGATAATAATGATGTTATAATAAGAATATAACTGTTAATGTAGCACTGATGAGGATTATAGTAATGTTTATGATAATGAATATGATGATGATAACGAAGGTAAGGATGAATATGATGACAATAATGTTGATCATATTATTATTAACGTTATATTAGTGATCGATAAGTATTGTAATTAACATCATCAATTGATTGTTCTTGGGGACTAATAGACATACATCTACCCTAGAAAGTACTGAACACACACACACACACACACACACACACACACTCACATACATAGGCAAGCACACACTCACATACACCCACATACACGCACAACCGCACATACACACACACACACACACACACACACACAACCGCACAAACACACACACACACAACCGCACAAACACATACACACACACAACCGCACAAACACACACACACACACACACACACACACGCACACACACACAAACATAACCGCACAAACACACACACACACACACACACACACACACACACACACACACACACACACACACACACACACATCCGCACCCCCCCTCCCCCACCACCACCGCCAAGTTCTGTAAGCCTTGAAGTCTGTGCTTCAAAACCCTGAATTGCCTTACATGATCCTCGGACGCGATGGTCCAGCGGGCTAAGGCGCCTCTCCGTCGCCGCGGCTCCAGGATCGCGCGTTCGAGGCCCCGCCAAGGATCTCTCCGTAGGCTAGTCGATACATAATTAAAAACAATTCATAATTAAACACAATTCGCAGGTTAGTCGCACAATTGAGGATCCTTCATATCATAGGTGGGGTGACCAA
>NC_061828.1:21061693-21069193 GCF_019202785.1 Penaeus chinensis | reverse complement strand
ACCCGAACATTGCGCTTCTGCCATATCCTCCCACACCACACTCATAATCGTAATAATTAACCACCATAAGTAGCACTAAGACCATTCTCACCTTTATTATCACCATCATATTCGTCTATCATTATGTTATATGGTGATAACGATATTGATGGTATTAATTATAATGATATTTATAATCATATAATGATATTTATAATCATATAATGATATTTATAATCATATAATGATATTTATAATCATAATGTCAGTGATGATGATAATCACATGATATTGATAATGATTTGATAAGTGTACCAAGTGTGAAACAAAAATTTTCTTTGGTATTTTCAATTCTCTGTTCCCTTCAGGAACATCATTAGCATCATGCTGTATGTGAAAAACAAACTCAGAGGATATATTTTCTGTTTTAATACAGGGATAATTACTATAAAAATAGAAAATTAACAAAGACGCTCTTCAATTGCTTCCCGAAGACCTATTTGTACATATAATTAGATATAATAAATCAATAAATGAAGTGATAAAAAAAAGTATACAAGGAAGTCTTGTAGTCTGCGATTCAAAATCCCGAATCGCCTTGGAAGTCCCTCGGACGCGATGGTCCAGCGGGCTAAGGCGCCGCCGCGGCTCCAGGATCGCGCGTTCGAAGCCCCACCAAGGATCTCTCCGTAGGGTAGTCGTTACATAATTAAAAACAATTCGTAGGTTAGTCGCACATTTGAGGATCCTTCATATCATAGGTGGGGTATAAAAAAAATATTTTTAATAAGTCGGTTTTATTGAAAATGTACATATTTCATTACAGGTAATGAGGAACAGGTAAGAATTAACTCCTTCACGGGGTTCGTCTGCAATTTCAGATCGCTTTTCGATTTCGCTTTCAGTAACGATTTTTGCTATTGTCCCTTTTGTTGTAACCTTTTAGTTTGGACAAGCTCGATTTAAAAAAAAAATCTGGTTGATAGCCTCATCCATACCTAAAAAAGAGAAAAAGTATTTTGTCAGGCAGCATTTTCATTTACTTATTTATTCATATTCTACTTTTTGTCTGGTTTGACTTCACATTAAGACCCTGTTTTTTTATAAGAAAAATAAAAAAACGTATATCTATGTTATGGCTTTCCAGAACTCCATTTTCGTTAAATATTTTTTTGTTATATTCGTCCGTGTTATGAGAAAAAAAAAATGTGCAAAACATATGGAGCCATCGTAAACTTTTTTATTTCTGGATATACTGGCCAGTCCTCTCTTCACCGGTGAAAAATGATAACCTGAGCAAGAGCAAGAAGGAAAGGCAGTTTTCACTTTCTTGTGAAGTTCTTGTGATATTCCTGGGCATGAAGCAACCGTTGCTTAAATCTACGGGTCCGATCGCCTCATTTCGCGCGGCAAAGGTACTCATGTTTTTACTCAAGAAAACGAACAAGGTACTGCCAACAACCCAGCAAACTTCGCCTCGTCTTGAGGAAAGATAGTCGGCCAGGAAAACCATGTTTCTGCCTTTAATTTTAATTTTCTTTACGAATAAATAACCCTATATTTATTTCGCAATATGATTTATGAATAGGATATATTTTAAAACTGCCCTCCAGTGCTGCCATGCGATTAGAGTAAAAAAAGAAAATGTTCCAGAACAACTGCTGAGTATTTCAGACATGGCTTAGAACTCGTGATTTACTATTTGCTCTGTTTCCCATTATTACTCTCTTATGATAAAGCTCGCGCATATATGATATATATGTTATATATATATATATGTATATATATACACACATATATATATATATATATATCATATATAAATGTATTATGTATAAATGTATTGTATATTACATACAATATATATATATATACATATATATATATATATATATATATATATATATATATATATATATATATACTTATATATACACACACTATATACAATATATACATATGCATATATATTATATATATGTATACATTTATATTATATACAACATATCTATCTATCTATCTTTTTATATATATGGATATATATATATATATGTATATGCATATTACATATATATATATATATATATATATACATATATTTATATTTATGTATATATATACTATATCATTATACATGCAGTACATATGTATATATATGTGTACGTATACACACACACACACACACACACACATATATATATATATATATATATATATATATATATGTACATATGTATATATATATCTACGTATATATATGTATATATATGTACGTAAAGAAACATATATATATATACATATATATATATATATATATATATATATATATATATATATATATATATATATATATATATATATATGTGTGTGTGTGTGTGTGTGTGTGTGTGTGTGTGTGTGTGTGTAGGCTTCGTATATATATGTATATATATAATATATTTATGAATAAATATGTAGATAATTAAATGCACACATTATCATGAGATGGTAATAACGCACTCTCACGCACACATATACAATCACACACACACACACACACACACACACACACACACACACACACACACACACATCCGCACCCCCCTCCCCCACCACCACCACCAAGTTCTGGAAGTCTTGAAGTCTGCGCTTCAAAGCCCCGAATCGCCTTGGCAGTCCCTCGGACGCGATGGTCCAGCGGGCTAAGGCGCCTCTCCGTCGCCGCGGCTCCAGGATCGCGCGTTCGAGGCCCCGCCAAGGATCTCTCCGTAGGTTAGTCGATACATAATTAAAACCAATTCATAATTAAAAACAATTCGTAGGTTCGTCGCACAAATGAGAATCCTTCGTATCATAGGCGGGGTGAACATAAAATATTTTCACTAAGTCCATTTTATTAAGAGAGTCCATATTTGAGTATAGGTAATGCGTAACAAGACTGAATGAATTAATTTCACCGGGATCATCTGCAATTTCAGATCGATTTTGTCCCTTTTGTTGTTACATTTTAGTACGGGGACAGCTCGATTAAAAGTAATCTGGGTGATAGCTTGATTCGGAGCTAAAAAAAAAGAAAAGAAAAGAAAAGAAAAGAAAAAAAAAACGTCAGCATCGCTCTCGGAGGAACTCTGTGGAGCCGCACTTTCAATAATTTATTCATTCTTTAGTATTTGTTTTTAGTTTTTTTAGTTTGAATTAATACTAAGACCCTATTTAAAAAAAGAAGAAAAAAATATTGGAAGGATAAAATAATAAATAAAGAAAAAACGTATATGTTATGTTATGTTATGGCTCTCCAGAACTGTACATTTTCGTTAATTAACTTTTTGTTATATCCCTCCTTGTTTTGAGAAAAATAAAACAAAACAAATGGACGTTGAGTGGAGCCTTCGTGAACATTTCGTTTCTAAATATAATGAACGGCCCTTTCTTCATCGGTGAAAACTGAGCAAGAGCAGGAAGGAAAAGCAGTTTTCGTGTGAAGTTCCTGTGCGCTGCCGGGTTACGAGGCAGCCGTTGCTTAAATCTACGGGTCCGGTCGCCCCATTTCACGCATCGTTTCGACGGCAAAGACGCGTTTTTTTCAAGAAGACGAACCAAGTACTACCAACAAACCACGTTCAAACCGCACGGTTCATGATCACTATGGTCTTGTAGTAGCAAGGAAGAAACTGGGATTCGAAGTGACGAGACTTTCCTTTGAAATTTTCAATATTCTGTTCCCCTGCGCAACATCATTGCATCTTGTTGCATATGAAAAACAAACTCAGAAGATTACTTTGTGATGCAATTAATTTCAAGGAAGTTTGACGTTTTGTCTATAGGAAGATATATATAAAAAACAAAAAAATGGCAAAGACGCTTCTCAGTTTCTCTCCGAATAACCATTTCTGCATATTACCTGTGTGTTGGTGTGTAAGTGAACGGATGTACATATATTATATAATATATGAATGAATAAATAGGTAAATTAGATAAATATTATATATATAATATATCTAAATGGGGGGGGGGGGGAGATAAATCGTACAAGAGATGGTATCAACATACCAAGTGGATCTTAATTGAGTTTCCACGAAAAAGATAAGTTTTTTTCAAGAAGACGAACTAAGTACTACCAACAAACCACGTTCAAACCGCACGGTTCATGATCACTATGGTCTTGTAGTAGCAAGGATGAAACTGGGATTCGAAGTGTCGAGACTTTCCTTTGCTATTTTCAATACTCTGTTCCCGTGCGCAACATCATTGCATCTTGTTGCATATGAAAAACAAACTCAGAAGATTACTTTGTGATGCAATTAATTTCAAGGAAGTTTGACTTTTTGTCTAAAGGGAGATATATATAAAAAACAAAAAAATAGCAAAGACGCTTCTCAGTTTCTCTCCGAATAACTATTTATGCATATTACCTGAATTAGATATAATATATGAATTAATAAATAGGTAAATTAGAAAAATATTATATATATATAATATATCTAAATGGGGGGGGGGGGGAAGAGATAAATCGTACAAGAGATGGTATCAACATACCAAGTGGATCTCAATTGAGTTGAGTTGAATTGAGTTTACTCCCAAGTGACTGTATTTCTGCTATCGACTGATTTAAGGGAGCAGGGGGGGGGGGGGGGGGATGCGAGAGGCACAGATAGGGTTTACTGTAGAGCTTAAACACGGGATTTTTGCCCTCTCTCAGTGCACATAAATGTATGTATGCGGAATGAGCTTAATTAAGATTTTTTCTTGAATAGAATGTTATAATGTGCAATTCCAGATTCGATTATATTTTGAGTTGCGACTTTTGCTGTAGTTCCTCTTGTTGTTACCTATTAATACGGATACGGCTCGATTTTTAAAACTCTGTTTGATAACCTGTTCCGGCGCCAAGAAAACAAAAACATCGCTCCCGGCGGTATTTTGTCAGGCCGCATTTTTAATCTATGTATTCATCTATTCTGTTTTTTTAGTCTGAATTAACATTAAGACCTTATTCTTAAAAATCTTGGTTAGGTAGAATAATGTCACGAACAGATAAAACGTATATGATGGCTCTTCAGAACTGTAGATTTTCGTTAAACAACATTTTGTTATGTTCCTCCCTGCCATGATAAAAAAATTAATTTGCAAAACGAGCGGACATCGAGTGGAGCCACCGTGAACATTTTATTTCTGAATATAATGGCCAGTCATCTCTTCATCCGTGAAAATGATAACCTGCTTTTCCTGAGGAAGGCGAACAAGGTACTGCCAACAACCCAACGAACTTCGCCTCGTCTTGTAGAATGATAGTCAATCACGAGAATCATGATTCTGGCTTTAATTTTCATTTTCTTTACAAATAAATAAACCTTATAACATTTATTTCGCAATAAAATTTATAAATGGGAAATATTTTAAAACTGCCCTCCGGTACTGCCATGCTATTAGAGTAAAAAAAGAAAATACTCCAGAGCAACTGTTGAGTATTTCAGACATGGCTTAGAACTCGTGACAATTAATGAGTATCTGGTTTTGTTGAACCTTCTTTGTATTTGATGTAATTTTATTGCTTTACTGTTTTTGTATTCATGTGCTTAATTCAGTAAATTATTTAGTATTTGCTGTGTGTTTCCCATTGTTATTATCTTATGATAAAGCGCGCGCACGTCCTTACGCACACACACACAAACACGCACACACACACACACATATGCATATATATACATATATGTATATATATATGATATATATATATGTTATATATATATATATATATATATATATATATATTATGTATACATATATCATATATTTATATATATATCATATATTACATACAATATATATGCATATATATATAGATATACTATATATATATATATGTATATATATTACATATAAGTATACATATATGCTATATACAATCTATCTATCAATCTACCCATCTATCTACATATACGAATATATATGTATATATATGTTTATGGATATTACATATATACACACACACACACACACACACACATATATATATATATATATATATATATATGTACGTATATATATATATATATATATATATGTACGTATATATATATATATATATATATATATATATATATATATACATATATATATATATATATATATATATACACATACATATACATATATATGTATATATGTTTGTATATATATACATATATATATATATATATATATATATATATATATATATATATATATATATATGTATGTATATATATAATATATATATGTATATATATGTGTACGTATATATATAGCTATATATATATATATATATAGGCTACGTTTATATATATATGTACATATATATAAATAATATATTTATAAATAAATACGTAGATAATTGTGTGTACGCATTATGATGAGATAGTAAATAACGCGCTTCCATGCATACACATTCAATCACACACACACACGCGCATGCACGCACATCCGTTCACTTACACACACACACACATGCGCGCGCGCGCGCATGAACGCACATCCATTCACTTACACATACACACACACACACACACACACACACACACACACACACACACACACACACACACACACACACACACCCCAAGTTCTGTAAGCCTTGAAGTCTGCGATTCAAAGCCCCGAATCGCCTTGGCAGTCCCTCGGACGCGATGGTCCAGCGGGCTAAGGCGCCGCCGCGGCTCCAGGATCGCGCGTTCGAGGCCCCGCCAAGGATCTCTCCGTAGGTTAGTCGATACATAATTAAAACCAATTCATAATTAAAAACAATTCGTAGGTTCGTCGCACAAATGAGGCTCCTTCATATCAGAGGCGGGGTGAACAAAAAATATTTTCAGTAAGTCCATTTTATTAAGAGAGTCCATATTTGAGTATAGGTAATGCGCAACAAGACTGAATGAATGAATTTCACCGGGATCATATGCAATTTCAGATCGATTTTGTCCCTTTTGTTGTTACATTTTAGTACGGACACAGCTCGATCAAAAATAATCTGGGTGATAGCTGGATTCGGAGCTAAAAGAAAAGAAAAGAAAAGAAAAGAAAAGAAAAAAAAAACGTCAGCATCGCTCTCGGAGGAACTCTGTGGAGCCGCACTTTCAATAATTTATTCATTCTTTAGTATTTGTTTTTAGTTTTTTTAGTTTGAATTAATACTAAGACCCTATTACAAAAAAGAAGAAAAAAAATATTGGAAGGATAAAATAATAAATAAAGAAAAAACGTATATGTTATGTTATGTTATGGCTCTCCAGAACTGTACATTTTCGTTAATTAACTTTTTGTTATATCCCTCCTTGTTTTGAGAAAAATAAAACAAAACAAATGGACGTTGAGTGGAGCCTTCGTGAACATTTCGTTTCTAAATATAATGAACGGCCCTTTCTTCATCGGTGAAAATGAACAAGAGCAGGAAGGAAAAGCAGTTTTCGTGTGAAGTTCCTGTGCGCTGCCGGGTTACGAGGCAGCCGTTGCTTAAATCTACGGGTCCGGTCGCCCCATTTCACGCATCGTTTCGACGGCAAAGAC
>NC_061828.1:21044193-21051693 GCF_019202785.1 Penaeus chinensis | reverse complement strand
CTGTCATGCGATAAGAGTAAAAAAAAACTCCAGGGCAACTGTTGGGTATTTCAGACATGGATTAGAACGTAACTTCACAACAGCATATTAATGAGTATCTGGTTTGTTGAACCTTCTTTGTATTTGATGTAATTATATCGTGTTACTGTTTTTATATTCCTGCGCTTAATTCAGTAAGTGATTAACTACATGCCGTGTATTTTCCATTATTACTATCTTATGATAAAGCACACACACACATACACACATGCACACACACACACATACACACACACACACACGCACACACACACACACACACACACACACACACATATATATATATATATATGTATTTATATGTATTATATTATAAATGCAATATATATACATATATGTACGTGTATATATATATGTGTATATATATGTATATACATATATATATATATATATATATATATATATATATATATATATATATACACACACACACACATATAGACAGATCGGTAGATAAATGTGCATACGCATTATCATGAGCTAGTAATAACACACACACACACACACACACACACACACACACACACACACACACACACACACACACACACACAGAGTCACTCGTACACCACACACATATAAATCTGGAAGCCTTCGGGTCTGTGGTTCAAAGCCCCGAATCGCCTTGCAGGTCCCTTGGACGCGAAGGTCCAGCGGGCTAAGGCGCCTCTCCGTCGCCGCGGCTCCAGGATCACGCGTTCGAGGCCCCGCCAAGGATCTCTCCGTAGGGTAGTCGATACATAATTAAAAACAATTCGTAGGTTAGTCGCACAATTGAGGATCTTTCATATCATAGGCGGGGTGAACAAAAAATATTTTCTATAACTTCGTTTTATTTAAATTCTATGCATTTTATTATAGACAATGCGCAACAAGAAATAATGAACTCCTTCACGGGGATCGTCTGCAATTTCCGATTGATTTTCGATTTCTTTTTGAGTAGCGACTACAATCTGGTTGATAGCCTGATGCGGAGCTAAAGGAAAAAAAAGTTAGCATCGCTCTTTGAGGTACTTTGTCAGTCCGCACACATATACACACATGACATCTAAGGGAGCATTTTGGTCTGTCATTTAAAAAGCGGCCCCCAATCGTGTGCTCAAGGATCGCGCGTCCGTGGTTCTGCCAAGGATCTCTCCGTAAGTTAGTCGATACATAATTAAAATAATAAAACAAATTCGTAGTATAGTCGTACTATATCGAAGGATCCGCAGTACAATAAGCGGGAGAAGCACATTTTTTTCTAAAAGTTCTTGTTGGTGAAATTATAAAAATCTTATCAATGGCATATTGAAACCAAAATGCAATGAAGTTCCCAGTAGGGAATTTCCACTTCAGACCGATTATCGACTGTTTGTCATTACTGAATTAATTTATCCTTATATTCTAATCTTGTGGCAAGTCTGAGTAAAAGTAAGGAAAGAAAAAAAAAAAAGGATTTCTTACATTCCTTGGTCGCCTTCTCTGATCAAGGAAAATAGGACTTGCTTATATTAATCGATGGTAAAGGATTTTTACCTTGTGTTCATTTTACTACTCTTTAAAATTTGCGGTGGATTTCTCTCTTTTTAGAGAGAAAGGATTATACTTTCGGTTGTTCTGTTGAGCTAAGAGAGTAAAAAATAACTGCATTGTCATGGCAATATGTCGTAGTTATATACCTGATAATTACAGGAGAAGGAATAGAGAATATCAATATTTTACACTTGTTGACAACCATAGAATGTGCGTTTTTAGATTAACTGTCTGTTAACGGCTAACTAAACTAGGCTGCGGAAATGAACTTACCCTACAGAGCGACAGTTACGAGAATATGAATTCTTGAACTAATAAGCCTTTGCTTAGCCACATGAGTTTGCAGGTTGTGTATCTAATCATCCTTGCAAACTGCCAGTGCAGAAGTCCAGAATTTGAGACCCAAGCTATATGGTAAATAATTTACTTTTACCTCTTTTCTCTGGATTTTTTTTTCCCCAGAAATTTACTTTCCGGAATTTTTGTCTTCACACATTAGAGAACCATAAAACAAATTCTTCACGTCTTCCCTGTTATTACTAAGTAGTCATCGATTGTCTAGTTTTTTTTTTTATCTTTAAGTGTGTTTGAACTTGACAATGGAAACCGTGTCTGATGCAAAATAATTTTAAGAAACTTTAAACAAAACAACAAAAACAAACCTACGCGAACTCATTTGCGAGTGTGTCTGCGTAAGAGATAGATACAAAAATAACAAAAAAACATTAAACCGCCAATACACCCTCTATAGTTATTGTTTGTGTCTCTGTGTGTATAGTTATGATCTTAGGGGCCTTTAAGTCTGTAATATGTGCATGGAATGTATATCACATAGAGTATTTGTCGATAGATATCATGGGGGAAAAAAACTCAGAATACAAACCATATGTACATTTATTTTACAGTTTCACTAAATAGTGTCACAGCTTATAAAAAGAAACAGGGTGGAGAAGGAGATGATAAACACCAAGCAAAATATCTTAGAAATATCGTAACTTGAAAAAAGAAAGACAATTTGAATACTTCATTTCATTTCTTGTTTTGTTTGGCCAGGCTAATCCCCTCGTTCTCCTTGTAATTCAAATAATGTGGATATATAAAACTATAGCACTTTTAAGCACTAACATATATTTTTTTATGAAGGGAGAAAATGAATCACGAAGACATTGAAATATAACCGAAGGAAATATTTAACAATTTTGAAAATAACTTCTGTGCGAGAATACCTTTTTTTTCTGGTGTTCTTAGTTATGAATATATTAAGATTTTGGTATTTGCTTCAAATACGAACTCTAACCACGTAGACTAAATAAATAAATGTGACCTCGTATTTAAAAAAAAAACTTAGCAGGAAGAATACTGAACGCGATGAAACGTCCTGTTCGTCGCTAATTCCAGTGAGAGCATAGAAAGTTTCCCTAAAATCGGAGATCTTAAAAACGGCAGGAAAACGAGAAAGGAAATCTATAGATCCATATCACAAATCTGATACTGCATTACAAAACCTTATGATACTGTAGTTGATAATGAATAATAACTGGTGAAGCGATTTCGGGAAATAGCATAAATTCTTTAATCTACTTATGGAAAAAATAAATCTTGGTTCATTCGCTGATGGCATGGAAACCAACTGCGAAGTCTGTCATGTGGCGATAACATTTATATATATATATATATATATATATATATATATATAAATAAATAGATATATACATATACATACATACATATATATATATATATATATATATATATATATATATATTCATACATACCTATATGTCCATACACACACACACATTATATATATAAAAATATATATATATATATATATATATATATATATATATATACATATATATAAACATATATATCTGTGTATGTGTGTGTGTGTATGTATGTATGTATGTGTGTGTGTGTGTGTGTGTGTGTGTGTGTGTGTGTGTGTGTGTGTGTATATGTGTGTGTGTGTATATATATATGTATATATATACATATACATATATACATACATACATACATACATACACACACACACACTCACACACACTCACACACACACACACACACACACACACACACACACACACACACATATGTAAGTATGTATGCATATAAAGTCCTAGAACTGCCTGATCATTATGTTTTTTTTGTATGCTTTCTCGATATGCATAATAACCTCGGACATACATTCATCTCTCTTCATACAGAGCCCTAACTATTCCAGCCATTGACAGACACAACAGCATTCACATTAATTTTATATACTTTTTATGCAGTTTAAAATGTCGAAGCGGCACCCCTTCCTTGGCGTCCCGGGCAGCTCACCGGCCGGCGGGGATGGCGGTCTCGCAGCCGGGCACGTTCTCGGGCCAGTCGCACACCGTCTGGTCGTAGTTGAAGACCAGGTTCACGGGGCACGGCATGTGGTGCTTCCTCTCGCCCTCGCACATGTAGTAGCGCGTGCAGTCCTGCTTGTCCTGGTAGTAGCTAATGTGGCCGTCCGCCTCGGCGCATACCACCTCGTTGGCTGCGGCGAGAGAGAGGGGGTCAGAGGGGGGGGGGGGGAGGGGAACCAAAGATGGCAATGCAAGGCAGAGGCGAGATTGTAAAGGAGGCATTGTTACTTCTTCATAGCGATTCAGTAAACTATTTTCATCTCAATGACACAAGGATTATAGAACTTTATTGACATGATCCACCATCAGCCACAGCCATCCCTTTTTACCAATAGTTCACGAACTGGGACCGAGTCAGTAATACTACTCACGATCACGCTTGGCGCTGGTGCCCTCCAGGGTGCCAGTGTTCTCGTAGGGGCCCTCGTAGGTGAGCGCCACGCTGTAGTTGGCGAGGTTCTCCTTGAGTGTGGTAAGGAGAGGGTACTTGCCGGTGCCGCAGTTGCCGCGGAAGTCGTCCATGTCGACGCTCCACACCATGACGCCGCCGAAGCCCTCCGTCTTCAGCCAGTCAACCTGCAGGAGGCGGAGGAAAGATTACTTAGACGGCGCTCGGCGGGATGCACTCAAAGTCAGTATCATATCAAAAGAGTGTCATATCAGAAGTGTAATGATAGCAAGGCAAGAAGATCCATTATCAGAATGATTGAATCCATGTCAGTATAAATATAATTAATGGACGTTTTGGGTTGTAACATGAATATGTGAATATGGACACACACACACACACACACACACACACACACACACACAGCTCTCAATTTTATCAGAACAATCTCAGTGCAATTACCTTGACTTCTAGAGAACGCTCATCATCAAAGCCCACCCACTGGTCTCCTCGGTAAGCGAAGGGAACTTGTTGTTCATTGTCCCACACGAGGGTTGTGTTGTCCTCAAACAAGAAGTCGCACACCTGTTGCAGATTAGAGGAGTTACTTTCGGGATGATGAACAGCCATTGCTCAAAATTATGAGAAAAGAACCTAAAAGGTCGATATGACTTCCGTACCTATCACTGGTTAAAAAGCTTGTTGTCCTTAAATAAACAGTCTATTATGAAGTAAAGTATAACTGCTCTATATTGAAACTTTTTTTTTCATAATCATAGTGATGAATAATAGTACAGTCTCACAAACCTCATAATAGGAAAAGAATCCAGTCTCCTGGGTATAGCGGCCCGCGCTACCGCCTCCGCTTGCTGGAGCGCCAATGTCGAACTGGGTCATGTTAGTGAGGGTGAATGAACGTCCGTAGGTTGGCATTCCTACCATGATCTTCTGGGCCGGGGCGCCTTGCTTCATCCATTCCCTTACGCTGAAGTCCTGGAAGGGGGATAAGAAGTGTTAACATGTGTTTGGGTGGCTTGGAGAGCATGTCCTCATATAAATCACTAGTAATCTCAGGTTATATTAAATCCTGTGTTCGGCGCTGGACGCAATTGACAGAAATAAGCTTAGACTGCATAACTGTGTATATTCTTTAAAATCTAAAGTCTTAACAAAATCTCCAATTAGTAACTCTGCAGCGTTGGTGTAGATGACTTACCACAGTGAGTTTCTTTTGGTAGGAGGTAGCCGTCTCGAGGGGCAGGAGAGGAGCGTTGTGCCCAACCTGGTTCTCCCACTGACCGTGGAAATCGTAACTCATGATGTTGATAAAGTCCAGGTACTTGCTGATCTCTGGGACGTCATAACTGCAAATCAAACATAAAGCTTAGAAATTTTGGGGTATTTACGAGTCATAGTGTATCATGTGATGTTTTCATTTGCTAATATTCAAAGACTAAGAAACACAAATGACGACCAGTTAAAATGCTGGAATGCATGGACTTCACTCAAATCCCACTACACCCATTCCATAGACTTTTGCTCCCAGTGACACCAAAAAGTCCTCTAGTAACTGTAGGGAAAGGCAACAGAGATCTTACACCAACGTTGAAACAACGACTGTCCCGAGGGAAACCTACCCAGCGGCCAGAGCCTCGAAGGATGCAGGGACAGCGGCCGACAGGAGGAGCCTTGAGTGGCCGGTGGACTCAGCCTCTCCTTCGAAGGCAAGACGCAATTCGCGGATGAAGTTGACGTAGTTGGCCTTGTCGTCAGCTCCTCGGGGATACTGTGGAAGAGGAAGGCAGTCAGACTTGGGAAAGTAAACAGATTGTATGCTTAATCATTTAACGTATTTAAATTAAGTGATGTGAAAGGTATAATTCTCATTATTTACAATCTAATGTATCCTAGATTGGAAATACATATTCTCATTTTATCATATGGTATATTCAGTCCTGAGAAATTGAAATATATAATTGTCAATAATTTCTCATTTGGTTTCACTTAGCTATTCTAATATGTGTTGGCACTTCATCATATGCGAATAAATACACACGATATGCCTATTCAGGCAACCAAACCAATAGGCATATCCAAAAGAAATTAAAAAATTGCAAGACAGGCAGTCAAGTCAAGCAACTTCCTGCATCGTACCTCCCAGTCAATGTCCAGACCGTCGAACTGGTGCGTGCGGAGGAACTCAAGGGCATCGTACACGAAGCCGTTCATGCGGAATTGGTTTTCCGTAAGCTCCTGGAAGGGCTTGGAGCCGAACGCCCAGCCTCCGAGGGCCAGCATGATCTAAAAGGAGACGCAAATCTATTATGGCTGCTGAGTAATGCTTGATGTATTCTTTTTCTTTCTGGACCTAGGAACTAAGAAATTCTTTGACTCATACTCATAAACGTTTAAAACAGATTCAATTTTTATCCAGAAGAGATGAGAAACCAATAATCTTAATGATGATAGTAATAAAAGTAATGAAAACTCAAAAGATTAGGCTGTCGCTCAAGGAGACCGAATGCAGCTCTGTACCTTAAGGTTAGGATTTTTCTCCTTGAGCTTCATAAGCCGCGTGTAAGTTCCCTCCTTGAATCCGTCGCCGATGTCGGTGGGCTCCCCGGGCGACAGGCGGTAGTCCTTCATTCCGGCGAAGGCGTAGATGACGTGGGTGCACAGCGAACCGTCCAGCATCTCGGGCTCGAATCTGCCCGCGCCGGGCCTCTTGACGGACCAGGAGGTGTAGTAGCACAGGATCTTGGGTGCGTTGCCTGCCGAGAGGACGGGGGGTTTGTAAAAAAAAAAAAAAAATGAGAAGAAGAAGATAAAGATGATGGAGAGAAACATCGAAGGAGAGAGACGGGGGTGGTTAGAGGAATTAGGGGCTAGGCTTGAAAAGAAGTTTCTCTTTATTCATATTCACTAATCGCGGACTAACTAACATCCGAAGACACTCACGAGGAACCTGGGGAAGGACTTCGACTCTTTCGGTGGCTGAAGCAATCTGTAGTTGTTGGCGCTCCTTATATTCCTTGATGATGACCATGGGGTCGATGGCCACGGGCGGAGGCAGGGTAGTGACGGAGGCAACACGAGTGCGCGTGATGGCGGCCCAGTCCACGTCTTGACCTCCGCGAGGGATTCCGAGCATCTCCTCCC
>NC_061828.1:21034193-21036693 GCF_019202785.1 Penaeus chinensis | reverse complement strand
ACACACACACACACACACACACACACACACACACACACACACACACACACACATCGGTATCTTTACCCCATTATCTCTTTCTGAAATCACGTGTAATTCGTGATCACTTGAAGTAAAACTTTCACACCTTCGCCAACTTTGCGGTGTTGCATCAAGGTTCCTTTCTACCTGCAAGTTCTAATCACGTCACTATTAACCTGAACCTCCTCAGAAACCAAAGGAAAGAAGAACCACAGAAACAGCAATAACAACAACAAAAACTTTATCTGGTCACGTCGACCCGCGTTTAGAACATTCAAGTGAATTACCGATAAACTGGCAAGCGACTACATTTAGCATCAAGACAACTTTCCTTCCTGTGATTTTATTTTTCTGATCAGAGCATAAACGTGTTTTATGCTGCAGTGTCGGGTTCCTGTTTTTGTTAAACTTGTAGTTCCGATAAAGATTAAGCTTTATATTGTGGCTGATGGATATAAGCATAATAAAATAATGCCATTTCTTTGACAACAACACTGCTTTCTAACCCGAAGAAGCTTGAGAGTACATCGAATCAAGTTTATCTCCCCCTCCCCCCCCCGAAAAAAAAAAAAAAACGAGAGAAAAGAACACACACACCATGACCAGAAAGACACACAAATACACCCTGCCCGGCCCGCTTCACTTACCCTTGAGGAGAATGACGAAGTTGGCCTTATCCTCCTGGCCCTTAGGGTACTCCCAGTCGAGGTCGAGGCCGTCGAAGTTGTGCTCGCGGAGGAAGGGGATGGCGCTGAAGATGAAGGTCTGGCGGGCGTAGCGGGAGGATGACATGTCCTTGAACTTCTTGGTGCCGAAGGACCAGCCGCCTGCGGGAGGAGGAAGGGTTAGACTGGCGAAGGAGGGAAGGCTTGGGGACGCGAATGAGGAGGGAAAGGGAAGGGGAAGGAAAAGAGAAGAGCTGGAGGATGATGGAGAAAAAGGAAGAGATGGTTTGGAAGATTAGGAAGGGAAGTAAGGAGTAATAAGGGAGAAAATTAGAAGACGATAGTAAAAGGAAGGCAAGATTTAGCATGATAGGAAGAGGGAGGAATAAGTAGGAAAAGGGAAAAAACAAAGGATAAGACAGAAGGTGATAATAAAAAATGAAGACAAGAAGAACAAGACAGAAGGTAAATGGGCAGTGAAAGACGATAAAAAAGAATAAAATACTAAGATTAACTGACAGACGGCGATGGGTGATTAACACGTCATTGCGGTAGGTTTAATTTTTTACATTCTTCCCCTCAGTTTTCTACCAATGTAATCACAATTAAGAAGCACAAGCAGTTACAACCATGTTACGCATGACCATGCAATGTTCAGTATTCAATTGCATGAGAGAGTGTCATTATAATCACCTCAATTGTTCCTTTACTTCCTGTGTAATTAACACTCGAGTGACAATTACAGCGAAGTAATGTGATCAGGTGATTATAAGCGAGGTCAGGCGACAGACCGGAAAGAAACCAGATTTCAGGGTAAGGAAACATGAAGTAACGGTGGAAATAGCGCTGAATAAGAATGCACAAGGTGATGAATGTGACACTGGGATGGGAAATGAGGAAATATATCCACTGAAACTACAAATATCAAATATGTTTTGTACAGTCTCAAGACGCGGGGAGATTGGTTGAAATGTAGTCTTTAGTAAAATTTTATAGTATTCGTTTTTTTAAAACATTCTTTTCTGTATTTATGTTCAACAACTCTTGAATCTTGTCAGAATATGTGAAAGTGAAAACAGAATTCCCTTGAACTTGAGTGCAGTGTTGTAGAACTACAAACTATAAACGCTATCTACACAGTGCTGTCTAAATTTGCTGTTCCAGCGGTGCTGATGAAAAGATCGATGTGTGTGTGTGAGAGAGAGTGTGTGAGTGTGTGTGTGTGTGTGTGTGTGTGTGTGTGTGTGTGTGTGTGTGTGTGTGTGTGTGTGTGTGTGTGTGCGCGCGCGTACGTGCGTGTGTGTAATGTTGGGGAACCGCAGCTACAAAACCTGGAACGTGCTTCCGAGTTACAAAGACAGATTTAGGAATTCAAATCTCACAAAAACTTGAAAAAGAGACACAAGCAGCCTCCAAGAAGACCCCAAGAGGCTGTAGAAGTGAAAGTGAAAAAGACCGATAAATGCACACGAGAAAGAGAAAGAGTAAAGAAAATGGAAGCCTAATCACGTAAGCCTTTCCAGTCTGGTCCGGCGGGAAAGGAGGCCCTGCTAATACAGCGTGAAACTGTGAAAGGAGAATGGAGCGAGAGGAGGGGGGGGGGGGGGGGCGCAGGAGGATGAGGATGGGGAGGGGGAGGAGGAGAAGGAGGAGGGGGAGGAGGAATAGGAGGAGGAGGAGCAGGAGGAGCAGGAGGAGCAGGAGGAGCAGGAGGAGCAGGAGGAGGAGGAGGAGGAAGAGGAGTAGGAGGAAGAGGAGGAGGAGGAGGAGGAGGAGGAGGAGGAGAGGAGGAGAGGAGGAGGAGGGGAGGAGGA
>NC_061828.1:21024193-21026693 GCF_019202785.1 Penaeus chinensis | reverse complement strand
CGTGTCGCGGAGCCTGCCTCTGAACCTCGACCTTGTCCTCGGGCTCTCTGGAGGGCGGAAGAGAGAAGAATGTGAGGGAGGAGGTCACGATGAGTCCGTTTCTGTTTGTGTCTCTGTCGATTTGTGTGAGCGTGTCCGTGAGTGTCCGTGTACATGTATGTTATTGTGTGTGTGTGTGTGTGTGTGTGTGTGTGTGTGTGTGTGTGTGTGTGTGTATGTGTGTTTTCATGTCTTGTTTTGGCATGTAAGTGTAAGCGTGTAAGATCTTTTATGGCTGATATGTGATATGCACATGTGCATATATCATTGTAATCTACACTGTTCACAATTCATCCAATATGAACCCAAAAATGTTATGATACCATTTCCTTGTATATTTTTTCACTAGAAAAAAAATATAATATGGAACTTGAGAAGAAAAGAAAGAAAAGAAAAAAAGAATCATATTCAACTGCAGTCGTGCAAATACTTTCTCCTAAATCAACAGCTTTAAACAAAAATAACACTTTAGGAAAACAGAAAATGACAACAGGGCCTTATGATACCATGTTCTCTCGAGGCTCAGAACCCGCAAAAAAGGTATATTTGCTGTGTGGTTATTCCTATGCTGGACACTTTCGCTATCACTTTCTCGCCAAGAAAAGAAAATTATGCAAATGTATAAGGAAGACGAAAGGAAGAGAGAAGGGAGGGTGAAGAGAGAGGCAAACAGAAACAAAGAAAGAGAAAAACGAACGAAAGAAAAAGATGGAGAAAAAAGAAAGCAAAGAAGAAATTGACAAGAGAAGGGATAAGAAGAGAGGAGAAGAGAAAGGAAAAGAAAAAAAGAAAAGAAAAGATATTCTGGCCCTCGTCATCAATCGGCACTGACACGTATCATCAGTCATGTCATCCCGTGTCATCTATTAACCACCAACATCACAAGACAAATTATAACTGTTTTTTATTCAAAGACGCCGTTTATATATATATATATATATATCTCGGAACAGCACAGAGAAAAGAAATAACTGTTGTATTGAAGCTTGGAAGTGAAAACCAGCAGTTGGAAATCACACAAGAGGCCAGTCCGTCATCGCAGTGAAGGGGAAGCAGGTGTCCATCTCGGCGCCACGCTCTCCGCGAGACACGAACGGCGGAGTCGGGAAGGGCGAGCAGCGGCGACGCGGCTGGCGCTGTCTCTACTCGTCTCCTTTTTGTATTTTTGTTGTTGTTGGTTTTGTCCCATTCTCTTTTTTTTTTTTTTTGTCTTTGTTTCTATCGGTTGTCTCTTTTTTCTTCTTTTCTTGAGTTATTTATTTATTTTTTTTCATATGCCTTTGGCGCTCTTTGTCTTTGCGCTTCGGTTGTTTGTGTTTTCTCTCTTGTTTTTGTTTGTTGTCTGTGTCATGATGTGTTCTGTTGGCTACGGTTTGTTTTCGCTTCTCATTTTGTTTGTCTTTCTGTTTCTGCTTCGCTCTTAATCTCTCGCTGTCTCTCTGTTTCCCACTTTCTTTATCTGTGCTTCCCTCTCTTCTTCCCCTTTCCTCTATCTGCTCTTTCTCTCACCCTTTGTCTCTACCCCTCCCCTCGTTCTCTCTTAGTTTCCCTTCCTCCTTCTCTATCTCTTTTTCCTCTCCCTCTGTCTCTCCCCACCCCCCTGTTCTCATTTCCCCTCCCTTCCTTCCTCTCTCTATCTCTTCTTTCTCTCCTTTTATCTCTCTCCCTGTCTTCAAACGGCGTTCATTCGTGACTCCAGCTACAGCAAAGCATCCCGGGCGCAGCACAGAAACCAAGAACACGCCGGCTCAGATAGTGGCCACTTTCTAGCGATTAATAGCTGAAAGCGCGGTAGAAGCCGTAGATAGCGGTGTTCCCTTGGATAGAGGGAAAACGTGTAAAGAACAACAATAGTTGTGAAAGATAGAAAGTTTCGATACTGATAACGAATCGTTTGAGTAAAAAAACTGATGATATAAAGGCGAATCTGAACTATCACGCCAGGGATGGAGAAATAAAGGGTCACAAGAGCAGAGAGTCGGAGAAGAGCAACGTGTTTCAAAATCAGCAGCAGGTACAGACCCTTGCGTGACAGAACCCAGGGTTGCAGGTGGCGCTGTGGAGGGGAGAGGGGAAGTGGAGGAGAGAAAAAGTGGAGGGGAGGTGAGTGGAATAGATGACGGAGGGGGGGGGGGGCAGAAAAGGAGGGGGGAGGGAGGTCGAACTCACGATGCATAATGACCTTGTGGGTTATAGACGCTGCCTTCGAAATTCTGCACATTTGATGCTGGTAATATCACAGTTGTGGCCGACGTTAACACGACTTTTTGTTGCTTCATAAAGGAATGATCTATAATTTTGGAACAGGAAAGAGCCGTAGTCAGAGATACAGAGAAATAGATTTATTTAGTGATAGGTAAATAAACGATAAGAGAGAGGTAAATAAAGCGAAAACGAGAGATAGAGAGGTGAAGAAAGCGAGGGAGAGAGAAAGAGAGAGAGAGAAAGAGAGAGAGAGAAA
>NC_061828.1:20996693-21009193 GCF_019202785.1 Penaeus chinensis | reverse complement strand
TCTCCAACGCTAAATAATGACGCTGGAAGAGCAAAGAAAGTGAAGTAAAAAATCTAAGAACTGAGAAAAACAGAACCTTTCCCTTCTATGTTTCTGCTCCACCAGATCCCGCCTCCCCCTCCCCCTCCCGACCTTCGAAGTAGCCAGAAGCGCTCTCCCCGGGGCTTCGTTGAGACACTGGGGGCTATTTTTGCTTGGCGGATCGCAAGAACCGAGCTGGACACAAAGGCAACAGCTGCAGTGGCGTAAGTGAGAAGGTAAGGCAGGGGAGGGGGAGCGATTGGGGAAGGAGGGAGGGGGAAGACTCGGTGTGGGAATAGGGAGTGGGGAAGGGGGAGGGGGAGGGGGGAAAGACGCTCAATGTCGCTCTCAAATCGCGAGGAAAATTTTCCGCTGCTTTAGTTGCAGACTGAAAGATCGTGAGTGATTTATTTTTCTTTTCCTTTCTCCTTTCCCTCTCCGCTTATTGGCGCATTCTCCTTTCACTCTTTGCATTCCTTTCTTATCCCCGAGCTCATTTCTGTCCAGTCACTCTAAATTTCTTGCATTACTCTATGTTTCTGTTATCTTCGCTTCTACTTCAATGTCCCTTTTCTCCTTTTCGTGCTGTTTTGCCCAGGTGATATCAACATGCATTTCTTTCTTATTCCATTGCATCAGTTCCATGAAAATAGGCGTCCCTTCTCCTCACTATAACAGCCCTCTTCCCCTTTAGACTACTCTAACAGCCACTCCTTCCTCCGAGACCAATTGTAACCACTTTTCCCCTTCGACTCACTTCGTCTACCTTCCACCTAAGCCCACTTTAACAGCTAATTCTTCCCCCACCTGACCCTCTGCAACAGTCCCCTCCGTCTCTGGACTACTGTGACAGCCGCCCCAACCTTTGATTCACTGTAACTACCCTCCCTCCCTCTTCTAGTGCCGGAAATGCCTTCCATGAAGTGCCGGCGTCCAGGTACGGCTGTTTCCTAATGCTTGTTTGTACCCCGCGGCGACATCCCAACGACAGAACTGGGATTCTAAATGGCGTATTGTAACACAAGCTAAATGTATGCTTTACATGGAAAGATAATTGTTGGACATTGCGTACTTTTATGGCGACATCTGAATCTGTGACTTAATTGTTTTGTCTAGTATTTGGGTTATAGCATGAATGTTTAACTATGCTAGCGCAACTTGTTGAGGAATTGTGCGTTGAAAGATGTAATGGGCAAAGTCAGGAAAATATTCAGTGCAGCAATGGAAATACTTGAATGTTTGGAGATTTTCACTGCTTTTACACTGAACGCTAATTATTCACCGGTATTTATTTCTATATCTGTCTACACGTGACAGCTTTCTAGATGTATTGTAGCCATTATAGTTCCTTGAACTTTCTCGCGGCTAAAAGTATCAAAAAAACTTTCTCTGGCCCTTCTTTAAACAAAGGCCTGGCTACTGCTTTGGAGGCAGGGGGGTTGGGGTAATAGGGAGGGTGAAGGGGGAAGGGAGTGTGGGAATATCTTTCTTTGTGGCATTCTGTCTCCCGTTTTCTTTGTGTGCGTGTATGGGAGAGAGGAAGGGAGATGGGAGAAACGAAAGTAAACCCGAATTATAACAGTGAAATATTAGCTACGGGTTCCGACTTGACGCGGACTCACGCTGGTTCTCGTTGAGTTGGAGCAAGACAAAGAGAAGCTTAATATCCAGCCTGTCAGCCAAGGAGATAAAGGAGTGGACCTTCCATTTATCGAAAAGAAAAAAGTACATTCGTGTGATCTTAACAATGGCGAAATAACACAAGACGGCATGGGAAAAGGTGCTGCACTCCAAGCACCTTTACCTAAGTGAGATTGGCTAATCTTACTGATAAAATAATTTTCATATCCGGTGCTAAGAGCTTTATAGGTTGTTTTGATTGTTGCGTACTGCATTTTGCCTTCTGAAGTACCGTTATAACGAGGTCCTTGTTGGAAGTTTATATTAGCTTGGTAATCGTAGGCTATTTATTATTCAAGGACTGTTTTTTTTTCTCTTTTTATCATTGCTCTCTCTCTCTCTCTCTCTCTCTCTCTCTCTCTCTCTCTCTCTCTCTCTCTCTCTCTCTCTCTCTCTCTCTCTCTCTCTCTCTCTCTCTCTCTCTCTCACCCTTCATTTCCTTATTGCGGATGTACGTTTAATAACATGTAAGATTTGACCCACAATAAACAAAATGTAAGAAACGTTTTTCTCTAAATAAACGCTAGTAAAAGGAACAGAAAAAAAGCACACATCTTTTGAACCAAATATCGGTAGCATGGCAACAAGGTTGACAATGCATTCACTTATATTAAGTAAGCATAATGTTACTGCGGGTTTCCATAATACAGGAATTCTGCGAAGAAACTATGGATAAACAGAGTAAAAATAAAAGATAGATTCCTGACAGCGACGATCCATCCCCGCCCCACCTTCGCTTAAATCTGTCTCTTTCCTACGCCCATTTCAACGCCCATTTCGACCTCACCGAGTTCCTTTGCACACCCATCCGCGACTATCAAATTTACAAGGCGAGAAGATCAGAATAGTGGTGAGAAGGAAGGCTCGAACCGCTCGAAACGGCGGTTGATCTGAATCAGTTCAATTTATATGAAGCAATACGTGTTTCATTTTAATGGTTCGCCTCGATGCTTTCACTTTGATGTTTCACCAGAGTGTTTCATCCCGATATTTCACCCGAGTATTTCACCTCAGCCCCACAGCGATGTTTTTCACCTAAATGCTTTACCATATTCCATTTCGATGTTCCACCTTAATAATTCACCTTGATGTTTCACCTCTCCCCAAATTTCCCACTCTGTCGATTGCGGGTCTACATCGCATTTCCTGTGAGGTGGGTCGCGAGGATTACGTAACCCCTATCCAACTTTCGCTGAACTCCCCTTGTTTACCATAGAGGCCGCTCCCCAATGTTAATTTGCCTTTTCTTCCTCTTACACATATTTACACACGCATAATTACATGCATTAATATTATTATGTATTATATACGTATATATAATATATATATATATATATATATATATATATATATATATATATATATATATATGCGTGTGTGTGTGTGTGTGTGTATATACGTGCACATATATCATAAATAATGTATATAGGCATAAAGAGCACATAAACAAGACACTCTATAAATATCCGTCGTCCGCATAGTCATTAATCATATATCTAAACACGGCTTGTTAAAAAAAAAAGAAATAATACAACAAACATTGTGATGCGTTACCGCCAATATAGTAACTAAATTTTTCCATAGTAGGATAATCACAAAAGTAAATAGCTCATAAAACAGCTTTCGAAATACGTGAGCACACATTATGCAAATTCGTGTTCGTCTGGAGAAAGTCTGGCGGAAAGACGCACTGGGAAGGGGGAGGATTCGGACGCGGGACATCCGGGGCGTCGAGGAAGCGGCCTTTTATATCCCACGCACGCACAACTACACACATAAAAGCATTCATATGTGTATGTGAGCATGTGTGCGTGTGTGTATGTGTGTATGTGTGTGTGTGTGTGTGTGTGTGTGTGTGTGTGTGTGTGTGTGTGTGTGTGTGTGTGTGTGTGTGTGTGTGTGCGTGTGTGTGTGTGTGCGCATATATATTTACACATACATATACATACGTAAGTATGTATTAATGCATGTATATGTGTGTGTGCTTACGTGTTTACTCTTAAATGCCCTTTCCAATACAATATCAAAACCATTTCCGAGTTTCCGAAGGTGAAGCCGTGAAAGACGTTGGCAATCGGGCTCCGTCGGCGTCCCGTCGGGCAACCGCCGAGGGCAATCATCGGCATTAATTAGGCTGCACTAATGGGACCTTCGCGGGAGGAGCGTCATCGCCCATTAGCAGGTCAGGTGAACCGAGTTCTCCTTTTCTCTACTCGCCGGTCCTCTCCTTTTCTCTCGTCTCCTCTCTCCTTTCCTTTTGTCTCCTCTCTTCGGTTCTCTCCTTTACTTTCGACTCTTTTTTATGACCACTCGTTTCCTCTGTTATGTCTTCTCCGTCCTCGCTCCATCTCCTTTCACACTCATAATCATCCTTTCTTGACCCCCCTTCTCCTTTCTTTTCCTTTCCTTTTCCATCTTTCTCTGTTTCCTTCCCTCTTTTCCCTCCTTCCTTCACGCACTCTCTTCCTTACCCCGTCCTCTCCTCTTCCCTTCCACTTCTCTCACTCTCTCGCGTTTTTTGTGTGATTCTTACGCGTGACGACAGCGTTGTTGGCACGCCTTTCTTTATGTGTGTTTTTTTAGCCTTAATGTTTTTACATGCTTTCTTTTGTATTGTGTTTTCTCCTCTTTTTTGGCATGTCTCTTTCTTTTTCGTTTCTTGAAACGGTGCAACGGCCAGATAATAGCGTTTATACGGTAAGCTTTTTGGAAATGTATATCAGCCATATATTAATTCCGATGCTTCTCTTTTCTAATCTTTTCTTTTGGATCCCAGTTTCCTTTTTTTCGTATAGATGACTATAAACTATCGTAAAGGAATTACTTTCGTGAGATCTGCGGCGTCCTCGTATAATTTTTTATCTGCTTTATTTTCTTGTGACAGCGATTTCTTTTCAAATAAATTGTTCGTTTTATAGCCGTCTATTTGGGGTTATATATCAATACGAAATAATCTTTTTTTTACGCTACACATGTTTTTGTATATATATTTTCACGCTTTCTTATCAGATAGAATATTGTATTCATGAGTTTCTTGTCTGATCGCGATTTAAGTGATTTTGCTTTCATGTCTCTCGTCTGAAATTCCATTCTCTGTACAGATCGTCCATTTATAACCAGTATCCATAACAGTTCTTACACTAGGCCCCGTGGTGTGGAACTTGTAACCTGATATTTGCCCTCATTAAGCAGCCAGTTAGTGATGGTGACCTGATTTGCCAATGCTCTGCCCACCCGTTGGAACTGCTGTCATATGCCAATTAATCATGTAGGTCGTTAGGCAGGCTTTAAACAATTCTCATCTGAACAGAAGCCGAGAATATGGACGTCTTGTGGTGACTGGGCAGATCTTCTATCACGGGTTTTACGTAATATTGCCGGTTCGGACACCTCCTCAAGGTTCTCTTTTATGACATAAGTGATTCCGAAATGTCTGTTTTCAATTTCGAGTTTCGAGCGGAAATGGCGTCTTGATCGCACTTATTTTAGCCTCGTTTGTCTCCCAAGAGAAAGTTTTGCATCTATAGAGATAAGGGTGAATAACATAAAATTCGGAATCATAGCAAGATAAGGAGGCGGGTCGTGGCGTCGGCAAGCACTTGTCGCGATCGGGGCGAGAAAGTGACGCTGAAATAATACGTTGGACCAGAGAGAGTCTGTTCTCCGTCACGTGACACGAGCGGATGTGTCGAGGTCACCGTCTGCGCCTTGTTACGGGGCGTGGTCACTGGTCGCGCCGCCGGTCACTCTTCCTCGCTCGGTAACTTTCGTCTCTCCTCTTTCCTTTTTTTTTCTTTCTTCCAGTCTCATCCTCTTTATAAACTACTTTACTATTTCCCATTTCCCATTATCTGAAATTTCTTTTTATCTCCATTCTCTCCTTTTTCTTACCATTCCAGTCTAATTTTCTTGCACCGCAAATGCATTCAATTTTTCCTTTCCCTATTTTCCCACCAAATTATCTTTCCCCTTTCTAATCACCTTTTCTTCTTGCCCAAATACGCTCCACCCTTTACTAACCAACCCTTTCCCTCCTGCGCTCTCTGTCCCTCTTTCTCCACACTGTTCTATATTCCTTTCACCTTCTTTCAACACGCAAAACCCCAAAGAAAGCTGGAGTCTGACCCTGCCCCTCGCTCTCACCTCCGCCCCGAGAAAGCGTGCACAGATCGCTGCATGATATCTTTACTTACACGGTCGACGCTCATAAAAAAATCACTTGGATATCGAGGTGTATATTCATCTCTCTATCAATTGTGCCTGTCTGCTCTCTCTCTCTCTCTCTCTCTCTCTCTCTCTCTCTCTCTCTCTCTCTCTCTCTCTCTCTCTCTCTCTCTCTCTCTCTCTTTCTCTCTCTCTCTCTCTCTCTCTCTCTCTCTCTCTCTCTCTCTCTCTCTCTCTCTCTCTCTCTCTCTCCTTCTTCTTCTTCTGTATCTTCCTCTCTCGCTCCCTTCCTCTGTTTCTCTCTCTTTTTACGTCTCATTCCCTTTCACTTCTGATTACCAATTTAGGTTTTCAAGATTATAAATTGGCTTCCGAGTTCTGCTTCGGCGACTCTTAAAATTCATGGTTTCCGGTGATGGATTTAAACAGAAATATGATCTGCCAGATTTATTTGATTTAGAAATCATATTCAAACATCTGAATAAAAAATGCGACAGAAAAGCAGTTTTGGATTAATAAATTGCACATCCAAATTTTTATTATTGAGTTTGTTTGACTGAAACTTGAATGTTCCAATTTCTCTCTCTCTCTCTCTCTCTCTCTCTCTCTCTCTCTCTCTCTCTCTCTCTCTCTCTCTCTCTCTCTCTCTCTCTCTCTTTCTCTCTCTCTCTCTCTCTCCTTTCTTAATCTTTCAGAATTGTGGTTCTTTATAGTTTATTTCTCACTTTCACTTGCACCTCGCCATGGGCGTGGCTACCAGCTGGGACATCGAATTTCCTGTGTTTTGTAAAGACGACATTAATGTCGAACTCGGGTGACATTCTGAAAGAAACTTAATCGTCTTTATTATGCCATTATAGCTTTGTCCTCGTTATCATAACCTATTTTTCTTTTATGTGCTTTCAGAGGTAAAAATGCATTGTTTCTTCTCTTCGTCCGTTACGAGGCTAAGCACTGACGCTCAAGGTTATATGAATGTGGTTTTGGTTTGGGACGACTGCCGCGCGTTTTCAGGTGTTCAGTCGTTAAGATTAAAATATATAAGGTTCTGACATGTCATTAGAAATAACGAAGGGGAACATTATATTACTATGGCACACTCTAAATATTTGATTGGCATTAATTATTTATTATAGAAGCTGAAATGTCATTACACTTAAAAGAACTTTAACAACCTACATTTCCATATCGTATTTCTCATTCATAGACATGAATTGCCATAATATAATCGAGGAACCGGCAAGACAGAGGGGGTGACGCAGCTCTCTTGTTGAAATGATCAAACCCTAAGAAAAGCTAATAAGGTGCAGAGAGGAAGTAAATAATACTTTTTCGATATACAAAACAATTGCAACGCTAACTCACATGTTTCACTATGGCAAAGATCAATATATTTATATCCTTTTAAGTACATGTTTATGAATGTACTGTTCACCGTGTTGCAACATCGTATCTGCGGATTGGTACGTATTATTTCGGTAAAAGATCTTCCCTATGATTGTATGTGGCAATACCGCACACGCGAAGTACTGTATATACATGGGAAAAACAGCTGACTGACTATAGTGTTTATGTCTGCGCGAAAATCTACGAGTACTTGCCTTCCTTGTTTGGTGTTTCTTTTTGCACGTGTATGTACATAATTTATTTGTATGAGAAAAAAATCCATTTGCAACCATATGACCCTCGTAAACATTTGGTGTCTGTTGGTGCTTATTTATGTACATAATTTGTCTTCCTGAAGAAAATCAAAATACATCGGCGACCATGCATCCGCATGGACATTAGTTTTCTTCTAACTACAACACCCTGTTAGATAAACAGGCTTAAATACACACGAACAGTGCTTGAATTTACATAAGTTTCTTTACCTTGCAGAAAAAACTTCCTAATATGCGTGAGGCTAATAATGTTGCTGGCTAAAGAAGAGATAGAGAGGGGTAATTTTGGAAGGGAAGAAGAGAAGGTTGGAATATGCTAATTAGATGGAAGGGGGCGGGCATGGGGTAGAGGGAAAGGAGGGGACGAAGGTGTATGAAAAGGGAGGGAGAAAGGGAAGTGAATTTGACGAAAAATAGGAAAGGGCGACAGAAGGGGCATAGGATACGGAAGAGTACGTGTGTAGAAAAGGAAGAAAGAGAAGAATAAGCTAAGAATTTTCTTTCAATAAAATTATTTGAATATGTCATTTTCACCCATACTGAAAACTGGAAACCCTTTCTAGTCCTTCAGTAAACCAATATATAACCTTATCCAAAAAAAAAACAACCATCTTAACAACACGCAAGGAGACACTGTCACTTAGTTGGCAACTAAACGTCCGAGCAATTTGCAATGCAGATGTCGCGAAAGTTTGCCGTGTACGTAGTTAACGGTGGATGGGTAGCAGGGACGACTTCCTAGCGCCCATAAAGCGGAGGCTGGGGCGAGGTGAAGGCCATGGCAACGATGTGGGCCGGGGGGGGGGGGGGGGGCTGTGGTGGAGGTGTGGCGGAAGGAGATGAGGTGGAGGGGTTATGGTGGAGGTGTGGGGGTTGGAGTTAAAGTGGAGGGGTAGTGGAGAGGTGGAAGAGTGGTGGTGGAGAGGGCGGAGACGAAGATAAGTGGAGGGGTGTTGGTATGGAGATGCAGGGGGGGTGGAAGTAGATGGGGAGGAATGGTGATTATAAATCTTTCCTTATAAGGCGAATCGAGTGAATGCACAGTTTCTTTTATATTATTCTTGTGGGTATGTCGTGTGTTTGTTCATGTAGGTGTGTATTATGTTTATATATGCATGTGCGAGTATGTGATCTTGTATGCGTGTTTCAGTGTGTGGATGTTATTGTATGTATAGTTATGCGTCTTGCCGTGATCTTTGACTTTTCAGACACCCCTTTCTCCTCGACACTATAAATTATAGTTCTATTTCCTGTAGGTCACACATGGGATCATACCATGTACTATTGATATAATAACAGCACCTGTCCGTGTGACATGATGATGACTTGATCTCTCTTATGGCCAGCGTTTTTTTTCTTCTTTTTAATAAAGGAAAACTAAAAGAGAAAAAAGAAAGAAAGATGAGGAAGAAAAGAAAAGGAAAATTAGATACACTGATCCTGATATAAGGAAGAATAACCGTCTTGGCTATTGGTATCTTTATAAACGCCCCAGAATATCGGATTGTAATGGACAAGACCGGTACACGTTAACTTCCCTCATTTCCTATTAAGTCCTCCCTCCACGCAGCGGCCTGCCCGATGACTCAGAACTGGCACCGGAATCAGGCCCGGGCGGCATCAGGGGGTGCCAGGACGAGGCGACAGGCAGGGCACGCAAGAACTAGTCCCCGAGTGCCATTTCCTTTCCGGAGCTCGCGTGACCTCTGAGCCTCCCGAGTGCCGATGTCGCAGACACGCGATTTTTGTGTGTTTGGCACTTTCTAATATATGTGGAAAGGGAGGCCATGTGTTTTGGTGTGTGTGTGTGTGTGTGTGTGTGTGTGTGTGTGTGTGTGTGTGTGTGTGTGTGTGTGTGTGTGTGTTTGTGTGTGTGTGTGTGTGTGAGAGAGAGAGAGAGAGAGAGAGAGAGAGAGAGAGAGAGAGAGAGAGAGAGAGAGAGAGAGAGAGAGAGAGAGAGAGAGAGAAATAGATTGATAATTAGGTACATAAATAGATAGACAGACAGATATACACTTAGATACCGAGAGCGAGAGAAAGAGAGAAAGAGAGAGAGAGAGAGAGAGAAAGAGTGAAAGTCAGAAAGACAAAGAGAGCAAGAGAGATATGCAAAGGCAGAGCAAAACTGAAAGATCCAATGCGACGCCGTTTCTCCTTTCACTCTCAAATCGAAGTCTTGTAAACACGCTGTATATATTGACACTTCTCGTCGCACGGAAGCAAACGGGCTCTTCATTCCCTCCTGACATTGCTACACCCGGAAGCGAGAGTGTGTGCGCGCGTGTGTATGTACATGTATGTGTGTTTAAGCGTCTATAAGAGTTCCCGTATCAGCGAGGCAGCGAAGGCGTGGCGGAGGGAAGGGCGTGAGAATCTGGCCTTCGTGATACCTCGATAGGACTCCTGGCGTTGGGTTGCGGGGACTGAGGCGTAGGTGGAATGGAGAAAGGGGGTGATGGGGGGCGGAAAGATTGGGGTTGGGGAAGAGAAGTTTGGGAAAGGAGTTGGGGAAGAGTGGAAACAATGGAGGAGGCTAGGATAAGACAGGGAGAAGGAGGGGTAGAAGAAGAAGGAGCAGAGACGGAGGAAAGAGGAAGAGGGGTTGAAATGGAGAGAGGTGCAATGGCAGTCGTGGACGAGGTTACATTCTATAAGGAAGTGTATTAAGTATATTATAAAAAGCGGAAGGGGTTGCAGAGTGAGGGAAGAAAGAAAAGAAAAGATCTGACTGACCTGAGTGATTAATGAAATTACATCCAGTGGACTGCTAATATGAATCCCTGTACTTGCTTTGTGTAAATGCATCCGTCATTTTGGAAACTGCTGCGTGATGACTCATGAACAAATATCCCTGTCACCTTTCGTGTCCAGCATCAGATGTCACTACTCAGGCATCAGGAATTGTTTGTTGTTTTTGCAGTGTGAGGCATGTATTACTGTTGGCATTTCTTACCTGTGTAGGAACAAAGCATAAAGCGATCCGTGCATATTTTTGTTCTTCCTCCGCTCTCTCTCTCTCGCCCACTCAATCACACACACACAAACACATACATATATATCAATATCTGCATCAATTTATCTACCTATCTATCTATAGGTATGTGTATGTATACATAAATATCTCTATATATCTCTATATATAACACATACACACATTTTCTCTTCTTTTCCACACTCTCCTTTTCTCTGCCTCTTATCACTACTGTCTCTTCAGAAGCGCGAGCAGGAATTCAGAGGCGACGCGAAATAAACACCAAGCATGAAAAGTGGGACGCGCTTTTTTAAACGAATCTCGTCTCGTCTGAAAGGATTACCGCCACTGCGAAGGTTATATAAATGTTTATATATGTTTGGCATTTTTATTTTCATTTGTGTTTTTTTCAGTATTATTACAATACGCGCAAATACAAATAATGATTACAGTTATCTTCACGATCTTTCATGTCACAATCAAATCCTTGTTCAAAAACACGAAAGTTGCCAGGCCCGTCAGCCAGGTACACCGCGGCGCCATTGGCTTCGCGTCGAGAAAAGTGTTGACACAAGCGTGGGAGATGCCGTGTTCTTGTCCCTCGTTGGAGTGTTTGCGTGGCGAGGGAAGGAGAGAGGAAGGGGGGAAAGAAAGGGGAGGAGGGGAGATAAAGGGGAGAATAGAGAGGTAAAAAGAAGGGGGAGAAGAGGGAGATGAGGAAAGGGGAAGTGGGAAGAAAGGGAGAGAAGTGGAGTTAAGGTTGAAGAAGAGGGAGAAAGAAAAGGTGAAGAAGAGAAAGGAGTGAACAAAAAGAAAGAGAAGAGTATATAAAGAAGGTGAGAGATGGAAAGGAGAAAAATGGAATAGAAAAAACAAGACAAAGATAGGACAGAAATGTGAGGGAGGGAGAGAGGAAGGAAGACACGAAGGAGAGGGGGGATAAGGGGATGGTGTTCATGGAGGGTGGGGGGGGGGGGAGGGATATAAGCACGACTTGGCGCCAGAGATTCCCGCGTGGCCTTCACTTCAGCATCCCACCAGGAAGGTCTTTCGGCCGGGATCCCGCGAAGAAGGAGGAGGAGGAGGGGAAGGGGAGGAGGAGGGGAAGGGGAGGAGGAGGGGAAGGGGAGGAGGAGGAGAAGGGGAGAAGAAGGAGAAAGGGAGAAGAAGGAGAAAGGGAGGAGGAGGAGAATGAGAAGGGGGGAAGGGAGAAGAAGGAGAAGGGGAGGAGGAGAAGAAGGGGAGAAGGAGGAGAAGGAGAAGGGAGGAGGAGAAGATGGAATAGAGGGCAGGAGAAGGGGGAAGAGAAGAGAAAAGAGGAAGTTTCAAAATTTAGATAAATATATAGACAGAACCCTAGAGAGAGGAACAGCGAATATAAGGAAGTGGAGACATATATATATATATATATATATATATATATATATATATATATATATATATATATATATATATATATATATATATATATATATATAAAGAGAGAGATAGAGAGAGAGAGAGAGAGAGAGAGAGAGAGAGAGAGAGAGAGAGAGAGAGAGAGAGAGAGAGAGAGAGAGAGAGAGAGAGAGAGAGAGAGAGAGTTAAAGGGAAATTAATGAAGTTGTGGAACAGCTTATACTTTATTCTACTTGCAAATTATAATTATTCGCGATGGTTAAATACAAATACAATAAATAGCCATGGTGCTAATATACCCAAAAGGAACTTAAAGCTTCACTATACACAGCTGTTTAAAAAGAGGAGAATGCGAAAGAGCCTACACTCTGGCCGTCCTAAACCAGGCATTTCATCCCCTCCTTCCCTCTCTCCCCCCTCTCCCTCCCCCCACTCTCCCCCGGGACACTCCTCCCATCTTCACTAGTCACCAGCGGCGCCTTTACCTCCCCCTCCCCCTCCCCCGTCCCTCCTTCCATCTCCCCCTCCCCCGTTCCTCCTTTCATCTCCCCCTCCCCTTCCTCCTCCCCCCAGCGCCATAACAGGTCCCACGCAACCAGCGTCTG
>NC_061828.1:20981693-20991693 GCF_019202785.1 Penaeus chinensis | reverse complement strand
TGAAAAACGTCATGTCATATGGCTGAAACTCCCATCTTTGTAGATAGGTATGACATCCTTACTGTCGACTGTGGGTTGAGAATGTTTTCGCACAGCTGTCTTACCTGGTGGCAACTACGCAAAGCCTCTTTTTGGCATCTCGAAGATTTTGGTGCTTGTAAACAAAGGCTTCATGAATGCTATTCGTGAATCCCCTGCAAGGTTGTGTCAATGTGTCTTTGTAAGATGCTGTTTACCTTGACCGTTCTATTTCATTAAGTACATGCATGCGAATTTTAAATGTACATGTTTACATCTACTTAATTTATGCATTCATATACATACAATGTATGTATATGTATGACATGAATTTTCTACATATGTCTATAGATATATATGTATTATGGATATTTGTTTACATGCATGTATATGTAAAGTACGGATACATGCAAGTACGTACACGCATTCATACGCATGCAATATACATACTGTACATACATATATATATTCATACATGCACACACACACACACACACACACACACACACACACACACACACACACACACACACACACACACACACACACACACACACATACACACATACACACACACACACACATACACACACGCGCGCGCGCGCACTTATATATGTATATACATATTGGTGTGCAACTCTCACCAATGACCGGGAAACTGTTCGGATATAACCCGCAAAATCTTTGTGAAAAATAATTTAGCCCAAAATTCAAATTAAAAACCAACCATTTTACCCTTTGAGCCCCGCGATGGACCATAGATAGATAGATAGACAAATATACAGACAGAGAGATAGATACATACATACATACATACATAGACAGAGGAGAGAAAGAGAAAAAGAGAGAAAGAGAGAGAGAGAGAGAGAGAGAGAGAGAGAGAGAGAGAGAGAGAGAGAGAGAGAGAGAGAGAGAGAGAGAGAGAGAGAGAGAGAGAGAGAGAGAAGAGAGAGTGAGATAGATAGATAGATAGATAGATAGATAGAGAGAGAGAGAGAGAGAGAGAGAGAGAGAGAGAGAGAGAGAGAGAGAGAGAGAGAGAGAGAAGAGAGAAAGAGAAAGAGAGAGAGAGAGAGAGAGAGAGAGAGAGAGAGAGAGATAGAGAGAGAGAGAGAGAAAGAGAGTAAAACAAAGGTCTCCAGCGGGAAGAAAATGATGAACAGACATACAAAAAAGAAATTGTTGATTCTAACAACCACTTAAAGACAATACCATGTTGCAAAGTGCACCTGCATGTCTCTAAATTGCATCAACAAGCAGGATGCGGCAATCTGATATGCAAATTAATTAGCTCCTGAAAATCCTAAATTGAAAGCTGATTTACCCGAGTTGAATGGCCTGACCCCCTCCCGGTCCACCCTCTCCTTCCCCCACTATCATACTCCCTTCTCCCTTCTCCTCTCCTCCTCCTCCTCCTCCTCCCTATACCCCTTCCCCCTCCCCCTCTTCCTCCCCTCCACCTTCCCCCCTCATCCTTCCCCTCCCTCCTCCCTTCTACAGCTCGTAGACCAAAATCTTGACGAATCTCTTTCTTGACGTCGCTAAAAGACGCCTGATGATCCCTTGGGTCTTGTTGGAACTCGAGAACGGATTGTCCAAGATATGGTAGTGATGTTTTACTTCTTTTTGGTTTTGTGATGAACGAGTTGCAGTGTTGGTACTTTTGCAATGGGGACGAGGGGCCAGGGAGATGGAGATAAGATCTGTAAACCATTAACTGTGTTTCGCTGAGTGCACAGAGCCATTTACACAAGAGAGAGAGGAAAAAAAACACACAAGAAGAAAACAGCAATTGCAGATCAAGTTCCCCGCCCTTATGAACAGTTAATGGCTCATAACGAGGGACAACCTTAGGCAAAATTAATATTACATACGAACATTTTACTACAATTAAATATTATCATTCAAATCATTGTCCTTCTGATCTTGCAGTGTTGATATTTCTTTATTTTCAAAACAATACATCAAGTGCAAATAAACACATTAATATCGAGGCCGCTCTCTCCCGACACGCGATATATGGAGCACTTATGTAAGCCCATCTTGTTACGTCATTCCCCCCTGCCAGATTTCCGGTGATGGTGAGGAGGAGAAAACGGGCTATGGGGAAAATACAGAATGGTACTGACGGGGGAATATATGCAAGAGATAATAAAAAAGTGTGAAAGGGGATCTCTGAGGGAGGAGAGGTAGACTGAAAAAAAGAGTAGGAAAAACGGGAAGGGAAGAAAGGGAAGGGTTGAAGGCGACCACGAGCACCTAAATAGTTACGTAAGGCGGCGCCGCACACACATACACACGTTGCGAAATGCATGTCCGGCCGACTCGTTATACGGTCGCATAATGGGTCTTTTACAAGGAGCTTTCCCTCAATGCGAACCATTAGTCACCCCGCAAAACCGTAAAATAACTAACGTAGGAAACAACTGTTTGTGATAGATATGGATGGAGATAAGGAAGAGAAAACAAGGAAAAAAATATATATTAATTTTGATAGAAAGTAAACGACATGAAATAGCGTTTTATTCTGAGAGGTTTGCTATCGCCAACTTGCGAAGGAGAGGTACAGCAGCTTCTCAGGAGAACATCTGACCTCTTACTTAAGGATGTCACCAAACATGACGTCTTTCTTGTTCTCGATAATGGAGGTCCTTGTAGGGGACGATTGCATTGTCTGCTCTCTGGTGGTAATTGCAATGGAAGACTTTATTTACGTTCAAGTTTGTTTGCAATGCTAAACAAACTTCCTCTTATTGATTTAATTACTGGTCCTGTGTTTCGAATAGGAATATTTTCTTTGCATTCGAAACTGTTCGATACTATTGCAATAAGCATTCCTAGATGTTTGCCAATACAAATATCAATATTTCTATAATATAAATACATGTTTTATCATATCTTTATCACCACACATGATCACGACCCAATATCTCACCCATCTTTTAATATTGTATTATCCATTATATATATTCCTTTTCAAGCGTCTCCCCTGTTTCCCCTAGGTTCAAAATATCCCAAGACACACGAGTGCAAAAGCAAAGGCAAACCAACATGCTCGGGAGATCAGGACCCACCACGGGCTTCGGGCGACCCACGCGCGAGCGCACTCTCAGCGAGACCAGTAAATTCCGTAAACCCAATATATATGCCTGATTGTTAGGATTCGGTCGTGCGAGCATAATTCTGGACTAATAATCCGAGTGAAAGTTTGATCGATGGACGGGAAATCATTTTTCTGCGTTGTAGAAAATTCCTAGAGATATAGCTTTTATGGATTTGTAGGCTCCCCCACCCCCCCTCTTTCTCTCTCTCTCTCTATCTATCTGCGCACACACACAAAAACACACACTGAAACACAAACACAAACACACACACACACACACACACACACACACACGTGTATATATTTATATATATATATATACACACATATATATAGCTTTACTATATATATATATGTATATACATACATATATATATATATATGTATATATATGTATATACATACATATATATATATATATATATATATATATATATATATATATATACATTGCCTGTGTGTGTGTGTGTGTATGTGTGTGTGTGTATTTTCGTATATTATATATACATACATACATACATACATACATATATATATATATATATATATATATATATATATATATATATATAACACACACACACACACACACATATATTTTTTTTTCGTATTTTATATATATATATATTTATGTATATCGGTGTGTTGTTTGCATTTATGTCAGTCAAACTATCAATTTAATGAACGTTATCCACGGAGAACCTCATCAGACAGCCACGATTTGAAGTCGTTCATCAAATGACAGCGTATTATACGATCCTGTTCCCTTATACCTCGCCCCCTCCCCCCTTTCGGCCGACCTCGGTTGACCAACGTGAGATCCTTAAAAGTAAAAGTTTAATTGCCACGCCCTCCTCCGCCCTCGCCGCCCTCGTCCTGTGTTGTGATCGCAGGCCCCACGTTTGCACTCAGACCGCCGCCCTTGTAATAGACTTTAAGATATGATCTTTCAAGAGAGTTATGTTTGTTTTATTATCTAATGGACTTTAAGCAAACGGCTGTATATACTGTTTTTTGTCCTAAGATATGTTTATGTGAGATATATCTTCTAGCGTCGGCGGGTGTTATCTTCCATCAGTCTAATCAGAATGCAAGCTGTAGATATTTATTATCATCGAATTTTATTAATTTCAGTAACATACATGTCTTCCCACTAATAATACTCGTTCGGTAAATAGACATGTACGCCCTTGTAGTATGAAATCATTGCGGTATAAAAAAAATCCAAGAAGGGAAAAAAGCATGAAATTCCGAGCTTGGAGGTATTTGGGTCGAGTATACGGCTGAGGCCGCCTTGCTCCCGTACCCATCCCTTTCCCTCTTACTCTCTGCCCATTCTCTTCATGCGTGTATTCTCGTATTCTGTTGCCCTCGGAGTTATCATTCATAAGTGTTTCATATACTTATTTGTTTTTGCAACGTTCATTTTTAAATGAGAGCAGCTTTTTAGTCTATTTGGATTTGTATCTACTGCAGCGATGAAATCACCCGCCACAAAGCAAAGCGGGCGCGGGAATGCCAAAGAAAGATAGATTGAGAGTCAATGTCTTTACAATGACGTAGGAGCTCGGTATATTTCGCATTTCGTATGCAAATCAGTTCGAAATTCCCGCAGCAGTTACAATTGTCTTTGCATGCGGAATCCTTATCTTACCAACTGTTGCTCCTTTTTCCCCTTCTCCTCAAAGATGCACCTTTCACATGACATTACCCGGGTTTCTGCCGCGGCCACAATCACATGTCGTCTATAAAACCGCCGCTTGATATCGCCTTGTGCCTCCTAATGATATCGCGCCGTCTTATTCCAAGTCATTTTATATCGAGGACAAGTCGACATTCTTTTAAGATGCTATTGTCTTTCGTCCTTGGTTAAACTTCGGAACAAAGAGAGAGCTAAAAAAAAGTATGCAAGTCTCATATGCTCAATTGCATTAGTATGTATCTTTAGATGTTCTTTGTAATCTACATCGTCGCTAGCAGATAAAAAAAAAAAAAAAAAAAAAAAAAAAAATTGTGCCGCAGTTCCAATTAAAAGCGATAGTATTTTTCAGCAACCACCTCATTTTCTTAGTTTGATTATGTCAGTGGTATAACTTTCATATATACGTTCATACAGGCCAATTATGGTAGTGCAAAAAGGTCAACATGCGGTCCATTGCGGACATGGTGGAAGCACACTCATGTAACACTGGTGGAGGCAACGAGGCAAAAATGAGTAGGGTGCATCGATTAAGATCAGATAAGAGAAAACACACACACACACACACACACACACACACACACCAGAGAAATTTGTAATTATTAAAAGGATCAGAAAGCAGCACCAGCGGTATTATGCATTCATAGTTATGTTTTGCAGAGGCTACGCAATTTACCTAGTCCCACTAAGTCCCTCCCTCTTGCAACAGGTGACTGACGGGAGCTGCAGAGTGCATGCAACTTGAACAGGGTGCGGGAGAATTGTAATGGAATGGAGGGAAAAAGAAAGCGACGAGTGAATTGGGATTTACGCATGAATTACACATCTTATCATTTGCGAAACGGAACCAACCTACGATAACCGCAAGCCTCGATAGAAATTATGCCTGAATACGTAGAATGAAGATCGATTGGCGACATCAGTATCTAAAGAAGCGACAGAGATCTTGTTACTTCGAGATATCAATATGCATCATAGAAAACAACCAATATAAGCCAAACGCAAAGGACAAATGAACCGAATGCATTCTGCAGTGATTCCGCCTGGAGAGACAAAATACTGTGCAGCTCAGTTTATGGTGAAAGTAAACATCGGTCTCCACGCGGTAGTGACACCTGCGTCGGCGCCTGCTTGGACGTCGCTAATTTCCTGTTCATTCGTGAATTTTTAAAGAATTACTGGTGGTCGGATGAAAAAATACATTTTCTTTGCCTAATAGCGCATTTGGCAACGCTTAATTTGTCGCAATGATTTTTAAAAAAAATATTTTGAAGGATTTACAACATCAGCTGTTATTGGCAAAGAACATGGCTTCAAGAAAAGGGATACAGACATCTCAATAAACTGCCGGCAGTGAGAAATTTGTTTATAAGCTGTTGTTGAAATGATTGTACAATGCATTGTTTTTAAAGGACTAAAATTACTCGAGCTTTTGCTAAAGTTATCATAAGACCCTCACCACACAAATATCAGTAGATAAGTGGATACTAAAGCGCTATACACAGCTGTCAGTTAAACATTCCATTTTTGTTCGAGTATACATTAAAACTTTTATGCTTTGGACTTGTATCACAAATACACACATTCTACCTCAAGATAAGCACAACTTAGAGTGGATAATTAGCAGTTGCTTCCACCTGCTTTCCCACCCTCCACACCTGCCTGGCGAGCGTGCAATCTGCCTCCATCTGGGTGTCGGTTAAAGCAAGGCAGACAAGACGCGGAGGTGAAGCTGGTTAGAAGATTAGCCTGAGGAGTCACGTGACAATGTGGCGTTTGTGCATTAAGAGAGGTCTATGGATTTCTCTTTTTATGAGGGAAAGCAATTACATAACTGAATTGTTGCTGGTTGTGTTCCGACGACTTTTAGGGAGAAACTGATCGGAAAAAAATCTGAGGAGAAGAGAAATGTCGTGTCTGATTTCATTTTCACCGAAGAGCAGAATAGCAAACGACCGAGAATTATCTACTGGCCCGACCACAGGGCTGTTTCGGAGTCCGGGCACGCGTCGCTTGCCACGCGCCCGGATTTCACTCTCTATAGGCAATAATGGAGCCAGAAACGAGAACAATGTCTCCCATGCATATTCACGTATTTTGCGGCCTTCAGCTATGGAACAAGACACGCCAGCCTTTTAAACAATGGTGAAAACAGCCGTCGTATTGCCGCTAAGAAACGTTTGCACGGCTGGCAGGGAGGTTGCGTTACAAGTATTGTACTGCATTACAAAACTAGGCCGATGCTCTCGCCTTCATTATGCGATTTCGCAGTGTGATTTTGAATACTTCTGTAAAATCTATGCGTTCGGTTTCAAGGGTTTATGAAAATACACCTAGTGTATCTTTATATACTAATTTATTTAAGATTATTAGAGACCTACGATTATGTTTAATGTATCTTTTCTTATCTGTAAATTGAAACGATTGATATTCCATACAGGTATTTAGTCACTTCAAAAGGATACATGACATGAGTTTTCAAACAAGATATTAATGTTTTCGACTAATTAATCCCCATAACTAGCACAGTAACCGGTACTGTCCAACACCTATGTTACAGACAAAAAATGAGAAAACGTCAGCGAATTTCTCCACGTGAAGACGAGTCCTATTTCACGGTCGGCTTCAGTCGTAGTTTCCACCAAGCCAAGAGCCATTGTTCGCCTGCCGGTGAGAGTACCCGAGCAGTGGCCGAAGTAGAGTCATCAGAACCAAAGTGCTGAACCATATGGGTCTCTCAGGTTTTTAATTTTCAGTTTTCATGGTGATTAGAATTCCTCATGTGATTTATTGCTACTTTTGTCTCATTCGTTTGCCCTTTTTATAATTCTAACAAATAGGGACCGATTCACCTTTCAAATTGAATAAAGTCTTTTATCCAATTTCGAACCGGAGGTTGACTTTGCTCCTTCGTTTACTGCTCTCCTAAGCGTAGAGAAGTACCATTTACTCTACTTTAACTGCTCTATAATTTGATTTCTACCGTTAAGAGGCGGATGTGCGTGTCTGATTACCGTAATAAGGGAGAAAAGAAAGGAAAGGGAGATGAACTCGTGGAGGGAGGCTGTGGGCATTGTTGTGGCTGTTCTTTGTTGCTTAGTCCGTCGTCAAGTTTCTTAGTTTTTGTTTGAATAAGAAACGAGATACTTCTTTTCGAGACGAGATGAAAGGTGCAGAGAAAGTGTTCAGATATTGGATTTCAATTGTTTATTTTTTTAAAACAACTTTTTTTTTTGTGAAGGTCTGCTGCTCATATATACAAATCCGTTATTCTAGACGACAATATCACCACATGTCAAGTATATTCCAATAACTCTGGGATAAGATAACCAAAAAAAGAAAAAGAAAAAAAATAACAATGATTAATTTGTAATATGCATTTATCTTTATTTACATCCTTATGTCATAGCAATGCCTATGTGGATTCAGAACTATTTCCTAAGAGACTGAAACTTCTAAATATATTCTACTCGCAAACCAGAATGAGGTAAATCGACTCAGTGTCCTTGGGTGGCACACCAGCGTTTACGAAGTGTCGACACGCGGCCTGGCACTGTCGAGGAGGGTGTCAGCGCCGAGATTTACAAGAACAGCTGAATGAAAGACGGGGATGTGATGCAACTGTGGAATGGGCTGTAAATGTGGTAAAGTAGAACGGCAAAACATTTCGTGTTGATGAAATGACAACACAAAACAAAGAAAAAACAAAACAAAAAAACAACGAGACTGAACCTGCAATAAGCTCGTGTTGATTTTTATTTTTTTCATATTTTCTTATTTCTTTTTACAACCATTACATAAATAAACAAGGACTTTACATTGCACCGGAGAACCGAAACTCTACGCCTAAACCGAAGTGACGAAAACTTCCAAAGACAAATGACTGTGTACAAGGCGAAGTTGCGAAACAAACGAAACAGCCAAATCCTTTGTGATGACACGCCGTTGTTTCGCATTAAAAACGTATCATTTTATGGTCTCGTGATTATGCGGAAGCCGTTAGTGTGAGCCATTTTCCCACGCTTGTCTGAAATATATAAGCTACTTTATGTTTGTGTGTGCGGGCCTGCCAACCTGTGTACATGTGAAAGTGCAATGCAATAGTACTTGGAACTAATGTTTATATTGGTACCTACTTTTATTTATATCTCTGTCTCTCTGACTATCTATCCATCTATCTACTTATTTATTTAGATGTCAATCTATCTTTCTGCCTATCTATCTATCTATGTCTATCTATCTATATAACTACCCCCCCCCCTCTCTCTCTCTCTCTCTCTAGCTGTCTATATATCTATCTGACTTCCTGTCTATCTACTAGTCAACCAATCTATATATCTATCGTTCAATCAGTGTGTACATCTACCTGCATGTCTATCACTCAATTTGTATCAATCTATCTGTCTCTCTTCCAATAAATCTATCTTTCTATCTATATGTTTGTCTGTCCATTAGCCTTTCTATTTATCTGTCTGCTAATATGAACTGAGAAAAACAAAATGAAGGCAAAATATAGATGTGGTGATAGAACTAGATGGAAAGATTAATAAACAGATACATAACAGAACAGACAGACAGACAAACAGAGAGAGAGAGAGAGAGGGAGAGAGAGAGAGAGAGAGAGAGAGAGAGAGAGAGAGAGAGAGAGAGAGAGAGAGAGAGAGAGAGAGAGAGAGAGAGAGTCAGACAGACAGAAAGAGTTAGTTTTTTCGGAACCCTTGCCTTTTCCCTCAGTATCAGCACAGAGCCCTTGCATTGGTCCCGTTGCAGCCTCATTGTTAGAAGGTCAGGCCAATCATAGCCATCGTGAGTGAAGGAAAAGTTAATTAGGCCTCATGCGGTCACGCAAAGTTTATTTATTATTCATGAAGGGGGATGGCCAGGTTGTTAGCATCATTCCGAAAATTAATTATGATGTTCGCTCGTAATTAGCCAATCGTGTTTCTTGTTTTTTGTTTGTTTCTCTTTAGAAGCTTTTCAAGTTAATTACCCCACCATAGTTACGGAGATTGCTGATTAATAGATCACGATGGAGCAATTAGTTAAAGTCATTAGAGGCAGTGTGTGTGTGTGGGGGGGGGGGGTGGGAGTGCGGATGTGGGGAGGGGGGCACTGTACTTTTTACATAGCCATGCTGGGTTATACGCCTGGTGGGAGAGAGGGAAGGGGAGAGGAAGGGG
>NC_061828.1:20964193-20971693 GCF_019202785.1 Penaeus chinensis | reverse complement strand
AATATTTTTTAATGTCACCACTGAAAAGGAGATTCATTATGCACACACACATACATGGACGTACATAATACATCCATTCTTCTGTCCTTCCGTTGATCTCTCTATCCATCCACCTATCCACTTACACACACACACACACACATACACCTACACACATAATACATCCATCCATCCATCTACACACACACACACACACACACACACACACACACACACACACACACACACACACACACCCACATTCATCCATCTATCCCTGAATCCATCCATTAATGCTGTACATACGAGGCTGGGGATGTGTATTCTATCCCGAGGCCCAAACTCCAATCTGTGCATGACTCGGATACTCACTGACACTGCTGCTTGATAGCTTGGCACCAATATCTTACCTGGAGGAAGAAAGAAAAAAAGTTGATTTATATTTCATCGTATTTTATCTAATACACTGTAAAAACAACAACGGTAAAATGCAAAGCATACTGAGTCTAATTTGATTTTACATAATATATGAGAGTAAACTGCGTGGCTACTACGTGCGTGTGTGTGTGTGTGTATATATATGAATGTGTTTATATATATATATATATATATATATATATATATATATATATACACATATACATATATACACACATACACGTATATATATATATATATATATATATATATATATATATATATATATAAACACACATTCATATATATGCTTATGCACACACACATACACACACACATACACGTATATATATATATATATATATATATATATATATATATATATATATATATATATAAACACACATTCATATATATGCTCATGCACACACACATACACACACACACACACACACACACACACACACACACACACACACACACACACACACGTAATAGCCACGCAGTTTACTCTCATATATTATGTAAAATCAAACTATATATATATATATACATATACATATATGTATGTATGTATGTATATAAATACATACACATGCAAATACGTTCGGTTGCAAAACAAACACATAAATGGCAATACAACATGACCTCTTTTCAAAAACTTGCACCCGTGTCTGTACATTATAATTTTATTTCATTCATTACAGTACCTGCTCAGACAAGGAGAGTACATGATGGATAATGATGCAAAATAATTGCCGAAGAAGGGCGGGCGAGCATGAAAAGGAATGAGGTCATCAGCTGATTCGTTTCGCGTTGCATGTTGACAATTATCATGATCGTAATCACATCATTAAGTACGACTTGCAAGGGAGAGGTTGCTGCCTATGCTATGCTTTCTGCGTTGCCAAAGTGCGCAGGCGAAATTGGTCTCGTCGAGGGGGACAAGTTTTTAGATGCATTCGCCCTCTTCCTCCTCATCTTCGTCTTCTTTTATTGAACCTCTCCTCTCGCCCGCCCGCCCCCCCCCTTCCCCTTCACTATGGCAACTCGCCAACAAGTGAATACGTTACCCCTTCACCTAATCATCCCCCCCCCCCCCCAGCCCTGCCGTTAACGTGGGAGTGGGAGTGACTGGGAGACGCCAAGAAGGGAGTTGCGATTTATCATCAGCAGACGCCTAATTTACGCAGGAAGAAACGTGTGTTTAGTCGGTTTTATTCATAGGTTTAAGTGAGGCGAATTTTTCGTTTTTGCTTTCCGTTGTTACTCAAGTCTTGCCCTCAACTAATATATCTATTCTAACCTAGATTATAAAGGCCAAGATTCCAACAATATCCATGAATATGACTTCCCTTCACCACTCACAAACAAATCATAATCCCTTCGGAAAGTGAGGGTGGCATTGAGACAGGAAGACGACATCCATGACAGTCCGCCGTACAAGTAGAAAGGCAACGCCCAATCAAAGACACCGTTAAGACGATCACAGATGCTGCGTGTGTTTGGACAGTTCCCGCGATCTTTTAATCGCGAAGCAAGGCCACGGAATCTCGTCGGATATGGCGCGCCGAGGACAAGGCGATCGGAAGAAAACGAAGAAGGAGGTGGAAGAAATGAGAAAAAGATGAAAAGGGAGATGAAAGGTTATTATAAAATAAATTTCGAACGAGACCTGTCGTGTCGAAGGCCAGCGTGTTGTGTTCGCACGACGAAAAACGGACAAAATAAATAACTGTAATTGAGATAAAGAGATAAACTGAGCTTAGAGCTTTGAGATAAAAATAAAATACGACGCTAAAATAATGGATTAAAGTGCTTGGATTGCTGTGGTCATACGACGATAACCAGTAACTGTTCAGTATGAATACTAATGTAATGGTGATAAAGGATTCAACTACAACAACAACATCAACTAAAAAAACGCTTTCTTCCTTTAACAACACTTTTAAGTATTCACATTAGTCGAAATAAAATTACTTATGAATATAATATTCATGACATTAAAGAAACAGTTATAACACGCATTCAAATACCTGCGAAAACGTTTTTTGCACGCCACATGACATTACTAAAATTATCATAATCGCACCGCTATTTATTCTAACTGACTGGCGAAATGGGCAAAGAAAGAAAGAACGAATAAGATGTCCTTGAAGCATGTCCTCGAGTGTATCAAGTTAAGCACGGCAAAGGGGCGCTGCGTTTGAAGATATACAACCGGTTAGCAAGTGTATCGAATTTATTTAGGAATTCGTTAGGGATGCGATCAGGTTCTCGTATCTAGAACGTGGAAGATTCGCCTGTACTTTATCCTCATATTTTTAAAAATCGGTTATTGGAATGTTGCGTAGCGTATTTCACTGAAAAGTCCGCCAAAGAACGTGCTCTGTTAGCTATAGTGAAAGAGAAAGAACACTCGTCGACTTTCATTGTAAACGAACTTTTTCTTTTGGCACGAGGATTTCGCGTTTTACGGCGTTTTCATAACCATAATACCACAGTGTTTTGAGTTTTATAGCGTTTCTTACAACGTTCATTTATTTCAACTTTCGCTTAGAAAATTACAGCTACCTCTCAGGCCCCTTTTCATCCTGAATATTCATAATCAAATCTTTCGTATCAGGAATGAAGTGACCATATATTTTAGGGCAATCATGATTGCAATTATATATTATACATATTTTTGTTCAAAATGGCGTTTTTTCTTTATATTAAAAACAAAAACAAAAAAACATATGGACCAATATAGGAAAGGAAGAGAGAGAGAGAGAGAGAGAGAGAGAGAGAGAGAGAGAGAGAGAGAGAGAGAGAGAGAGAGAGAGAGAGAGAGAAATACATACATACATAACAGACGGACAGAAACTGAGGTTCATTTGCTAAGATCCCAACTGAAGCCTAAAGGTACAAGAAGCTTCTTGAACACAAAGGCACTGGTCCCGTGGTTAAATTTTGGACGTGTATTTTTAACAGTTGTCTCTAGGTGGACCAGCGTATGGGAAGGAGGGTAGGGGAAGGAGGGTAGGGGAAGGAGGGTAGGGGAAGGAGGGTAGGGGAAGGAGGGTAGGGGAAGGAGGGTAGGGGAAGGAGGGTAGGGGAAGGAGGGTAGGGGAAGGAGGGTAGGGGAAGGAGGGTAGGGGAAGGAGGGTAGGGGAAGGAGGGTAGGGGAAGGAGGGTAGGGGAAGGAGGGTAGGGGAAGGAGGGTAGGGGAAGGAGGGTAGGGGAAGGAGGGTAGGGGAAGGAGGGTAGGGGAAGGAGGGTAGGGGAAGGAGGGTAGGGGAAGGAGGGTAGGGGAAGGAGGGTAGGGGAAGGAGGGTAGGGGAAGGAGGGTAGGGGAAGGAGGGTAGGGGAAGGAGGGTAGGGGAAGGAGGGTAGGGGAAGGAGGGTAGGGGAAGGAGGGTAGGGGAAGGAGGGTAGGGGAAGGAGGGTAGGGGAAGGAGGGTAGGGGAAGGAGGGTAGGGGAAGGAGGGTAGGGGAAGGAGGGTAGGGGAAGGAGGGTAGGGGAAGGAGGGTAGGGGAAGGAGGGTAGGGGAAGGAGGGTAGGGGAAGGAGGGTAGGGGAAGGAGGGTAGGGGAAGGAGGGTAGGGGAAGGAGGGTAGGGGAAGGAGGGTAGGGGAAGGAGGGTAGGGGAAGGAGGGTAGGGGAAGGAGGGTAGGGGAAGGAGGGTAGGGGAAGGAGGGTAGGGGAAGGAGGGTAGGGGAAGGAGGGTAGGGGAAGGAGGGTAGGGGAAGGAGGGTAGGGGAAGGAGGGTAGGGGAAGGAGGGTAGGGGAAGGAGGGTAGGGGAAGGAGGGTAGGGGAAGGAGGGTAGGGGAAGGAGGGTAGGGGAAGGAGGGTAGGGGAAGGAGGGTAGGGGAAGGAGGGTAGGGGAAGGAGGGTAGGGGAAGGAGGGTAGGGGAAGGAGGGTAGGGGAAGGAGGGTAGGGGAAGGAGGGTAGGGGAAGGAGGGTAGGGGAAGGAGGGTAGGGGAAGGAGGGTAGGGGAAGGAGGGTAGGGGAAGGAGGGTAGGGGAAGGAGGGTAGGGGAAGGAGGGTAGGGGAAGGAGGGTAGGGGAAGGAGGGTAGGGGAAGGAGGGTAGGGGAAGGAGGGTAGGGGAAGGAGGGTAGGGGAAGGAGGGTAGGGGAAGGAGGGTAGGGGAAGGAGGGTAGGGGAAGGAGGGTAGGGGAAGGAGGGTAGGGGAAGGAGGGTAGGGGAAGGAGGGTAGGGGAAGGAGGGTAGGGGAAGGAGGGTAGGGGAAGGAGGGTAGGGGAAGGAGGGTAGGGGAAGGAGGGTAGGGGAAGGAGGGTAGGGGAAGGAGGGTAGGGGAAGGAGGGTAGGGGAAGGAGGGTAGGGGAAGGAGGGTAGGGGAAGGAGGGTAGGGGAAGGAGGGTAGGGGAAGGAGGGTAGGGGAAGGAGGGTAGGGGAAGGAGGGTAGGGGAAGGAGGGTAGGGGAAGGAGGGTAGGGGAAGGAGGGTAGGGGAAGGAGGGTAGGGGAAGGAGGGTAGGGGAAGGAGGGTAGGGGAAGGAGGGTAGGGGAAGGAGGGTAGGGGAAGGAGGGTAGGGGAAGGAGGGTAGGGGAAGGAGGGTAGGGGAAGGAGGGTAGGGGAAGGAGGGTAGGGGAAGGAGGGTAGGGGAAGGAGGGTAGGGGAAGGAGGGTAGGGGAAGGAGGGTAGGGGAAGGAGGGTAGGGGAAGGAGGGTAGGGGAAGGAGGGTAGGGGAAGGAGGGTAGGGGAAGGAGGGTAGGGGAAGGAGGGTAGGGGAAGGAGGGTAGGGGAAGGAGGGTAGGGGAAGGAGGGTAGGGGAAGGAGGGTAGGGGAAGGAGGGTAGGGGAAGGAGGGTAGGGGAAGGAGGGTAGGGGAAGGAGGGTAGGGGAAGGAGGGTAGGGGAAGGAGGGTAGGGGAAGGAGGGTAGGGGAAGGAGGGTAGGGGAAGGAGGGTAGGGGAAGGAGGGTAGGGGAAGGAGGGTAGGGGAAGGAGGGTAGGGGAAGGAGGGTAGGGGAAGGAGGGTAGGGGAAGGAGGGTAGGGGAAGGAGGGTAGGGGAAGGAGGGTAGGGGAAGGAGGGTAGGGGAAGGAGGGTAGGGGAAGGAGGGTAGGGGAAGGAGGGTAGGGGAAGGAGGGTAGGGGAAGGAGGGTAGGGGAAGGAGGGTAGGGGAAGGAGGGTAGGGGAAGGAGGGTAGGGGAAGGAGGGTAGGGGAAGGAGGGTAGGGGAAGGAGGGTAGGGGAAGGAGGGTAGGGGAAGGAGGGTAGGGGAAGGAGGGTAGGGGAAGGAGGGTAGGGGAAGGAGGGTAGGGGAAGGAGGGTAGGGGAAGGAGGGTAGGGGAAGGAGGGTAGGGGAAGGAGGGTAGGGGAAGGAGGGTAGGGGAAGGAGGGTAGGGGAAGGAGGGTAGGGGAAGGAGGGTAGGGGAAGGAGGGTAGGGGAAGGAGGGTAGGGGAAGGAGGGTAGGGGAAGGAGGGTAGGGGAAGGAGGGTAGGGGAAGGAGGGTAGGGGAAGGAGGGTAGGGGAAGGAGGGTAGGGGAAGGAGGGTAGGGGAAGGAGGGTAGGGGAAGGAGGGTAGGGGAAGGAGGGTAGGGGAAGGAGGGTAGGGGAAGGAGGGTAGGGGAAGGAGGGTAGGGGAAGGAGGGTAGGGGAAGGAGGGTAGGGGAAGGAGGGTAGGGGAAGGAGGGTAGGGGAAGGAGGGTAGGGGAAGGAGGGTAGGGGAAGGAGGGTAGGGGAAGGAGGGTAGGGGAAGGAGGGTAGGGGAAGGAGGGTAGGGGAAGGAGGGTAGGGGAAGGAGGGTAGGGGAAGGAGGGTAGGGGAAGGAGGGTAGGGGAAGGAGGGTAGGGGAAGGAGGGTAGGGGAAGGAGGGTAGGGGAAGGAGGGTAGGGGAAGGAGGGTAGGGGAAGGAGGGTAGGGGAAGGAGGGTAGGGGAAGGAGGGTAGGGGAAGGAGGGTAGGGGAAGGAGGGTAGGGGAAGGAGGGTAGGGGAAGGAGGGTAGGGGAAGGAGGGTAGGGGAAGGAGGGTAGGGGAAGGAGGGTAGGGGAAGGAGGGTAGGGGAAGGAGGGTAGGGGAAGGAGGGTAGGGGAAGGAGGGTAGGGGAAGGAGGGTAGGGGAAGGAGGGTAGGGGAAGGAGGGTAGGGGAAGGAGGGTAGGGGAAGGAGGGTAGGGGAAGGAGGGTAGGGGAAGGAGGGTAGGGGAAGGAGGGTAGGGGAAGGAGGGTAGGGGAAGGAGGGTAGGGGAAGGAGGGTAGGGGAAGGAGGGTAGGGGAAGGAGGGTAGGGGAAGGAGGGTAGGGGAAGGAGGGTAGGGGAAGGAGGGTAGGGGAAGGAGGGTAGGGGAAGGAGGGTAGGGGAAGGAGGGTAGGGGAAGGAGGGTAGGGGAAGGAGGGTAGGGGAAGGAGGGTAGGGGAAGGAGGGTAGGGGAAGGAGGGTAGGGGAAGGAGGGTAGGGGAAGGAGGGTAGGGGAAGGAGGGTAGGGGAAGGAGGGTAGGGGAAGGAGGGTAGGGGAAGGAGGGTAGGGGAAGGAGGGTAGGGGAAGGAGGGTAGGGGAAGGAGGGTAGGGGAAGGAGGGTAGGGGAAGGAGGGTAGGGGAAGGAGGGTAGGGGAAGGAGGGTAGGGGAAGGAGGGTAGGGGAAGGAGGGTAGGGGAAGGAGGGTAGGGGAAGGAGGGTAGGGGAAGGAGGGTAGGGGAAGGAGGGTAGGGGAAGGAGGGTAGGGGAAGGAGGGTAGGGGAAGGAGGGTAGGGGAAGGAGGGTAGGGGAAGGAGGGTAGGGGAAGGAGGGTAGGGGAAGGAGGGTAGGGGAAGGAGGGTAGGGGAAGGAGGGTAGGGGAAGGAGGGTAGGGGAAGGAGGGTAGGGGAAGGAGGGTAGGGGAAGGAGGGTAGGGGAAGGAGGGTAGGGGAAGGAGGGTAGGGGAAGGAGGGTAGGGGAAGGAGGGTAGGGGAAGGAGGGTAGGGGAAGGAGGGTAGGGGAAGGAGGGTAGGGGAAGGAGGGTAGGGGAAGGAGGGTAGGGGAAGGAGGGTAGGGGAAGGAGGGGGCGGTCAAGGATTTGGTCAGACGTGTGTTGTTTGTCTTATAAAAGGTGTTCGTGACGGCGTTCGCTGGCAGTAAGAAACGTCCTTGACTTTTTTTTTTTTTTTTTTTTTTTTTTTTTTT
>NC_061828.1:20941693-20944193 GCF_019202785.1 Penaeus chinensis | reverse complement strand
AGAAAGTGCGAATGGCGAGAAAGACGAGACAGACTGAGATAATGAGCATCGTCGCATTGAAATCTCTAGCAGGAGAGGTTCGGACGAGTAATTAGCAGTGGAAGTGGAGCGTGGAACAAGGAGAGTGGAACAAGGAGAGTGGAACAAGGAGAGTGGAACAAGGAGAGTGGAACAAGGAGAGTGGAACAAGGAGAGTGGAGGAGGAGGAGGAGGAGGAGGAGGAGGAGGAGGAGGAGGAGGGTGGAAGAGGAAGAGGAGGAGGGAGGAAGAGGAGGAAGAGGAGGGAGGAAGAGGAGGAGGGGGAGGGAGGAAGAGGAGGAGGGGGAGGGAGGAAGAGGAGGAGGAGGAGGAGGAGGAGGAGGAGGAGGAGGAGGAGGAAGAGGAGGAGGAGGAGGAGGGAGGAAGAGGAAGAGGAAGAGGAGGAGGGAGGAAGAGGAGGAGGAGGAGGGAGGAAGAGGAGGAGGGGGAGGGAGGAAGAGGAGGAGGGGGAGGGAGGAAGAGGAGGAGGAGGGAGGAAGAGGAGGAGGAAGAGGAGAAGGAAGAGGAGGAGGAAGAGGAGGAGGAGGAGGAGGAGGAGGGAGGAAGAGGAGGAGGGGGAGGGAGGAAGAGGAGGAGGGGGAGGGAGGAAGAGGAGGAGGAGGGAGGAGGAGGAGGAAGAGGAGGAGGAGGAAGAGGAAGAGGAAGAGGAAGAAGAGGAGGAGGAGGAGGAGAAGGAGGAGGGAGGAAGAGGAGGAGGAGGAGGAGAAGGAGAAGAAGATGGAGGGCTCACCCTTTTAGGCTCGACGGCGGCAGCGAGAACGACCCCCAAAGGAAAGTAAAGAGAGGAGTGTAGCCCCTTCCCCCGGGTCCCCTTCCCTCCCCTCCCCCCCTACTGCCCTCTTCCTGTTCCCTCTCCCCCTACCCACATCCCCCCCCTCCCCCCATCCCCCGCGTTCAGGTCAGCCTAGCCTGTAACCTGATGCCCAGCTTTGTGGTTGGTTGGAACAGCGCGTTTCTCGGTCTTCGAGACACGGGGCTGCCTTAAGGAAAAGGGCGGTAGAGAGCACGGCGTGACGTCACTCAGAGGACGGTGAGAATACGGCGTTTGAAGAGCGGTCACTAAGGTTAGAATCGTGTATCACTATGAGTTTTTTTTTTTTTAATTATTATTACTTTTATGATTATTATCATTACTACTATGATGATTATCATTACTATTATGATTATTATCATTACTATTATTATTACTATGGTTATTATTGATACTGTTATTATTACTATTATTATCAACATTATCATATATTCGTAATTATCATTAATATAATTATTATCATCATAAACATTACCATTGTTATCATTATTATTATTACCATAATTATTATCATTATTACTTTATTATTACCATTATTATTATCATCCTCATCATCATGATTATGTTATCATTTTCATAAATATCATTATCATTATTATCATCGGTATTATTGTTATTATTTTATCATTATTGTTAATATAATCATTAAGAATATCATGATTATTATCGGTGTCATTCATTATTTGTCATACTACTACTTTTACTACTACTACTAACAATAATGATAATAATAGTCATAATTGTCTTCATCATCATTGTTGTTATTATGATCATTATCATTATCATGATCATTACTATTTTTACCATTGTTATTACTAACCTTGTTATTATCATTGTCATCATTATCATTATAATTGTCGTTAGTATCGTTTGTTTATCATTACAATTGTTATCGGTGCCATTTCCATTATCTATTATATACTGTCATATTTATTGTTATTATTGGCATCATGGTCATTATTACATTTCTTATTTATAATCATCATCTTCATCATTAATGTCATTATCATAAAAATATATAACTGTTTATTTGACCTTATTCATCTCTGTCTCGTTTTTATTTCATATACTCTTACTATGCATTACAGTAATTTTTTTTTCCAATTCTGATGCACAGACAGCAGCCAAAAGTGCAAGGAGTCTCCGTCTGATTAATTCTTCGACGCTCCGAAAAGGAAAGTGTGAGACCCGTCTTGCAATAGTTATATATTTCTTTGTTTTTTGTTTTGTTTTTATTCTCAGATGAATGGCATATGATCGATTTTCTCCTTATACACATTTTTTGTTTGTTTTATTACCTTCCCCCTCCACTTTTTAAAACATAATGAACAAGAAGACAGAGCATTTGTTGTGAAATGAGAATCCAGTTCCTCATAGACAAACAAACACTAAAGCGGTAGCCGCGCGGGCGTCTGAGACAGAGAAGTAGAACGGATGCATAATTAATTTCTTGGCGGTGTCATATGAAAGAGATATTTTCCCCATTCCCATAAATCACCGCTCTCAACGCCGCACCGCCCACACGCCCGTGCCCGTTATGTGCTCTTTCACTCTTCACACCCACGCCAGGGTTCAAGAGCGAGTGCATCCACCACCTACAATTGATAAAATGCTTAACGAGGAAGCTGGTCGTTGACATGTACACTGGTC
>NC_061828.1:20911693-20921693 GCF_019202785.1 Penaeus chinensis | reverse complement strand
GTGATACTGGATTTATCGATCGAGAAATTGACGTCATATTTGAAACGTTTTCGAAATTAGAATATCCTCGATTTTTCTTAAATCAGGCACTTTAATCTGTGAGATGGAAGTTTTATACTCATTCCCGTAATACTCAACTAGATAGTCATCATCATCATCATCATCTTCATTTGAGAGCTAACGCTGGCAGGGGCGCATAGCCGCATCCATCCTTTGCTTCCACCTACAAGGGTCCCCCTCATGGCGATCTGCCCAAGCCACGACCTTCTCGGTCGTCCCACAGGCCTCCTCTACCCAGGGTTGTCTCGGACAGACAACCTGGTGGGCAGGGTCATCCTGCGGGACTCGAGCCAAGTGGCTGTATTGCCTCAGTTGGCGATCACGGATTGTACAAGTAACAGGTCCTGTACCGGTTTCACGGTACAGACGTTTGTTGGGCACATGGTCCCGCCAACTGTACCCCATGATCCGGCGCAAGGATCTGTTACAAAAGGCATCAAGATGAGATTCCAAAGCACAAGATAGCATCCAAGTTTCACTACCATATAGTAAAACTTGTAGTATTAGGGCCTTGGAAACAAGTAGCTTGGTCCTTTTGCACAGGTACCGGCATCCCCAAATACTCTTGTCGAGAGATTTCATAACACCTGTTGCCAGGCCAATCCGTCTACTGACTTCCTGGCCTGACAGTCCAGAGTCATAAACTGCACTACTGAGGTATATAAAACTCTCTGTGACTTCGATGTTTTCACGCAAGCATGTACTGACTGCACAGAGTCTCCTAGTAGGCCCCCAAAATCCTGGATCTTGGTCTTGGTCCAGGAGACCTCTAGCCCCAGGGGATTCGCTTCATTGCTGCCACTAGGGTTTCCAGAGGTTCAGATAGGATGGCAACATCATCAACAAAGTCAAGGTCTGTAACCTTGATATTGCCCAGAGTTGCTCCACAGTGACTTTGGACAGTTGCTCTATCCAGTATCCAATCCATGCAAGTGTTGAAAAGTGTAGGTGCAAGAACACAGCCTTGCCTCACACCTGAACTAACAGGGAAGAAGCTCGACAGGCCCCCACCACACTTTACAGCACTTTCAGTGCCTGCATACAAGTTTGCTATTAATCCAACAATCATTGTTGGAATTCCTCTTAGCCTCAGGATCTCCCAGAGTGATTCGTGATGAACTGTATCAATTGCCTTCTTGAGGTCGATGTAAGGTGCGAGCAGCCCACGTCCAAACTCACGACGGCGCTCTACAATGACTCGAAGCGCCAGGATGCGGTCTTCTGTGGACTTACCAGATGTGAATCCAGATTGCTCCGGCCTTTGGTGCCTCAGCAGGTGGTCTCTGATACATCTCAGTAGTATGTAGTACCTTGCCTGGTATACTGAGTAGTGTAATGCATCGGTGATTGCATGCAGTCCTGTCTGCCAGATGGCAGACAGGACTGCATGCAAGCCCCTTGCCATAGATTCTCCACCAGCCTTTAACAATTCAGCTGCTTTACCACTCTTCAGCTTGGAGATCGCCCCCCTAACTTTAATCAGGGAGGGTAGGTCCTCACTGATGGGTGGGTCTGGCAGAGGAATCTCAACATTACCCGCATCCATGTTAACTGTTGGTGGATCAACCTGATACAACTGCTCAAAATACTCAGCCCAACACACATGCACCCCCATCAGGATCTGAGATTATCTGGCCACTTGCTGAGCGGACTACAATCGTCTGTGAGGAGGGCTTGGAGTTCAGCTTTCTCAGGCCTTGGTAGGCAGGATGAAGGTCATTTATTAGGAAATGGCTTTCGACCTCCTCTGCAAAATTACTGATAAACTGTTCCTTATCCCTTCTCAACAGTGACCTAGTCCTGCGCACTAGAGAATGGTGCAAGTTGCAATCCCCTGACAACCGAGCCGCACAACAAGCATTTGCGGTTTCCAGTGTCTCCTGTGAGATGGAATTCTTGGGCATTCACCAATCGATTCTTGGGCTGCATCAAGAAGGTATCCCACATAAGAACAGGGTCTGTCAGGCCCTCAAGTACTGTGAGACAACCAGATAGCCTCGGGAAACCCCCGGGCACAATCGTCCTTCCTTAATCTATCCAAATGAAACACCCTAGGGTGTTCATTTGGGCGACGGGGGGTTCTAAAGTGGACCCGGAGAGTAGCCACAACTAACCTATAATCAGTTCCACAGAACTCGACACTTCGATACACCCTGCAGTTCTGGAGGATCCTCCATCGAGAGCTAACGAGGATGTGGCCGATCTCCTTGGGCACACTGTACCAAGTCCATTGATGCGGGTCAAAACGCTCATAACAGGAGCCAGAAATCCTCAAATTCTGGGACCTAGCAAAGTCACGGAGAAGGAGGCTATTCTCGCTGCCAGCATCAGCTCCTGAACCATGAGGACCGACAGACGTAGCCAACTCGATCGCAGCCAGATACCGCATCGAAGTCACCCAGAACAATACGAATATCTTGCCGAGGACAGCTGACTGCCAAAGTTTCAAGCTGGGCGTAAAACATCTCTTTCACCTCAAGTTTATATACATCTGTAGGAGCATACACAGCAATAAGAGACATGAAGCCAAATGAAAGCTTCAGTTTCAATACCATAATATGGTTATCGACTGGAGTGACCTCTACTACCGAGGGTTGAAGTCTGTTGGAGATGGTGGCCATCGCTGCGGCCAGACCAGTAGTAATAGAGGTCTTCTCCCCTCCGAGAGAGCAGCCACTTCAACTCTCAGCTGCTTCAATTCCCTCGACAGTAGTGGTAACCGATCGTCCTGTTGCAAGGAACAGACCTCGGGCAGTCACTCCGGGTGGGCGCCACCTCTGCCACCCCTACCAACGCCGCCCCATATAGAGAAGGTTGGCTGGCTGCAGGTCCCATAATCCGCATGCAGGGCTCCCTGGGGCTTTCCCCCACAAGCATCACGCCAGGTTTGGCGGCCGCCGGGACCCAGATGGGATGACAGGTAACCCCCGCTCCCTACCCGAGTCCCAGCGGTCGCCAATATATACATATATATATATATATACATATATATATATATATATATATATATATATATATACACACATACACACACACACACAAACACACACACACACACACACACACACACACACACACACACATATATATATTTTATATATATATAGATTTGCATATGTGTATATAGAGATAGATATAGATATCGATAGATAGATAAGTCTAGATATTGATATATAGATATATCGACGGTCACCTGCAGTCGATATCGACTCTTGCATTATTTCCTTTACCCACTACCGTATAAGTAGAGTCAATGCCTGGGCGGAAGGATATGAGGAGCAAGCTGATGCCCATGCAGCATGCTCCCTCTCTCCACGCAGCTGATGATCCAAAGGAACGGCACAGACCGGTAAGGTTTGGCACCAGCGGCGTCGCAGGAGTTAGCAGAACAAGGTCGCAAGCGACAACGAACTGCCTTCGGGACTCCGGCTCTGGATTTGTCCTCAGTATTGACTCCCGAAGCCTTTTCATCTCATGGATGCCACAAGGCAGTGGATTGTTTTGTATAGGGTGGATTCCCACGGCCTTTGACCATGCATGGACTGAACGACAAGGCAGCAGTCGGGCATCGCTATCTTATCTAGGTAAGACTAACCCAAAATTTTGCATATCTGTGCGTGCATACATGCACGCGCGTGTCATGCACGTGTGCATGTGTCTGTGTGCATTCACACACATGTAGGTAAGCGCGCACATGTGCGCAAACGCGGATTTTCATATATGTACATATGTTTATATATATATATATATATATATATATACATATATATATATATATATACATATATATATATATATATATATATATATATATATATATATATATATGTATATATATATATATATATATATATGAACCGCGTTCATGTTGACAATTGTATAAAAGGTATGAATGAGAATGAATATCTTCACAATACAAGAGATGTATTTGACCGGTTTCGACTATGTCTTCGTCAGAAATACATGTATTTCTGACGAAGACATAGTCGAAACCGGTCAAATACATCTCTTGTATTGTGAAGATATTCATTCTCATTCATACCTTTTATACATACATATATATATATATATATATATATATATATATATATATATACGCATATATATATATACATATATACATGTGTATATATGTATATATATATATATATATATATACATATATACATGTGTATATATATATATATATACATATATATATATATATATATATATATATATATATATGTTTATATATATACACATTTATATATATGTGTGTGTGTGTATATATATATATATATATATATATATATATATATATATATATATATATATTTATACACACACACACACACACACACACACACACACACACACACACACACACACACACACGCGCGGATTTTCATGTGTATGAATGTGTATATATAAAGATATATATATATATATATATATATATATATATATATATATATATATATATATATATGTATATATATAAAAGAAAAAAAAGTTTATGAATATGTTCATATAAATATATATACATACATATATATGCATATATATATATATATATATATATATATATATATATATATATGTATATATATACATATATATATATATATATATATATATATATATATATATATAGAGAGAGAGAGAGAGAGAGAGAGAGATAGATAGATAGATAGATAGATAGATAGAGAGAGAGATAGAATTTAAGAGACAGAGAAAGAGAGAGAGAGAGTATTTAAGAGAGAGAGAGAGAGAGAGAGAGAGAGAGAGAGAGAGAGAGAGAGAGAGAGAGAGAGAGGGGGGGGGGGGTATATACAGAGACAGACAGACAGACAGAGATAGAAGTAGGGAGAGAGACCAATGCAATGCTAAGGTCAAACGGGGTCCCCTAACGGATGTGGAATGTGTACACGAAGGTCAGGCCTTGGCAAGGTCAGATCGACCATTATGAAAAGTTCAAGTCAAACGAGGAAAGACCAGCATATCGAACGCACACGAAATCCAAATACCCACACACGATTTAACACACACCACAAAAGCACAATCCTACACCCAAACAGCACCTCGTTTATTTACACTTCAGTAAACACAATCGAAAACAAAACTCCCCTACAGGAAGAACTACATAAAAAAGAAGTAGAACACGTAGCACGAGTTCCGGCAGAGAGAGAAAGAGACGCAGTTACCGGAGCGCAACTACCCTCTACCTCCTGCTTAGGGCGATACAGCGTGCTACCCCAACCCGACCTGCACCCTGCACCCAGTCTCATTTGGTAGCCACTAGGAGTAAAACGAAGGGAGTGGGGGAGTAAGTGTGAGTGAGGAAGGGTGAGGGAGAGGGGGAGAGAAAGGGGAGGGGGAGAAGAAGAGGGAGAGGAAGAAGAGAGGGGGAGGGGAGGAAAAGAGAGACGGAAAAAGAGAGGGACAGGAAGAGCGGAAGGGAGAGGAAGAGGGGGAGGGGAGGGAGGGGGAGAAGGACAGTGAGAGGGTGATGAAGAGAGGAAGGGAGAGGGAGAGAGAGAGAGAGAGGGAGAGGAAGAAGAAGAGGGAGAGGGAGAAAGAGAGGGAGAGGGAGAGGGAGAGGGAGAGGGAGAGTAGAGGGAGAGGAAGAGGGAGAGGGAGAGGGAGAAAGAGAGGGAGGAGGAGAAGGAAAGGAAGAGGGAGAGGGAGAGGGAGAGGGAGAGGGAGAGGGAGAGGGAGAGGGAGAGGGAGAGGGAGAGGGAGAGGGAGAGGGAAAGAGTGAGTGAAATGAATAGGGAGAGGAGAGAGAGAGAGAGAAAGAGAGAGGGAGAGGGAGAGGAGAGGGAGAGGGAGAGGGAAAGGGAGAGGGAGAGGGAGAGGGAGAGGGAGAGGGAGAGGGAGAGGGAGAGGGAGAGGGAGAGGGAGAAGGAAAGGGAGAGGGAGAAGGAAAGGGAGAGGGAGAGGGAAAGAGTGAGTGAAGTTAATAGGGAGAGGAGAGAGAGAAAGAGAGAGAGAGAGAGAGAGAGAGAGAGAGAGAGAGAGAGAGAGAGAGAGAGAGAGAGAGAGAGAGAGAGAGAGAGAGAGAGAGAGAGAGAGAGAGAGTGAGAAAGAGAGGGAGAGAGAAATGAGAGCACAAAATGTAGCAAGAAATATAGACAGACAGACAGTTGTAAAGACATATAGGTAGGCAGATAGTTATGTAGACATACATCGGACATACCTCCCTGAAAAAAAAAAAAAAATCTAAGAAAAATAAATCTAAATCAAGAAGAAAGAAAAAGTACACTTGCATAATTTTAACATTGACCTACTAACATAACAGTCTTAACTCTTATCTCTTCCTGCATCTCTCTTTTCTCTTTCTCTCTTTTTTTTTCTTTTTCTCTGGAACGTGACACTTTCTCGGCATAATCTACAGAGCTAGAAATAGTCCTAGATGGTCGCGATAAGGACCATTCCCCAAGTCCCATCGAGGACCCTGGCTGGACCTTAGGACCCAAATGTAGGCCGTTCCTGAGGCGCTTCATATTGCCGTCGGGAAGCTTTTGGGACACTGGATGAATATATGCATATATATATATATATATATATATATATATATATATATATATATATATATATATAGACACACACACACACACACCCACACACACACACACACACACACACACACACACACACACACACACACACACACACACACACACACATATATATAAATCATATTACCCCCCGCTCCTTTACCCCCTTCTCTCTCTCTCTTTGTCTCTTTGTCTCTTACTCTCTCTCTCTCTCTCGCTCGCTCCCTCTCCATCTCTGACTCTCTCTTTCTCTCTCTCTCTCTCTCACTCTCTCTTCCCCCCTCCCCTTCCCCCACCAACCCCCGGCCATCACCCTTAATTGTTACCTGGGTGAGCGCTGGCCACCTCTCTATATGGGGCACTCACCTTTTGGGAAATTTAAAATGTAACATTTGATTCGTGTGAGAGAATTGACCTGGAGCGATATTAGGAAGGTGGTAAGATGAAATATATTGATAAAAGGGAAAGGGCCGTGTGAGAGGAGGGGAGGGAAGGGGGGAAGGAGGGAGTAGGAAGGAAGGAGGGGAGGGAGGGGGAGAAGGAAGGAAGAAGGGAGAAGGAGGGTGAAGGAAGGAAGGAGGGAGAAGGAATGAAGGAGGGAGAAGGAAGGAAGGAGGGAGAAGGAAGGAAGGAGGGAGACGGAAGGAGGGAGAAGGGAGGAAGGAGGGAGAGGGAAGGAAGGAGGGAGAAGGAAGGAAGGAGGGAGAAGGGAGGAAGGAGGGAGCGGGAAGGTGAACCTCTTACACCAAGACGGGTATTGGCCGCCTCCGGTCACTCATCGACCTTCCAAGGGCCACTGGGGATCATGTCTTCCTCTACGCCATTCTACCTCCTCCTTCCCCTCCTCGCTCTATCTCCTCTCTCTACCCTCATTATTCCTCTCTCTTTCCCCTCCCTCCTCCATCCTCTCCCCTTTTTATCTCATTCTTCCCCTCCTCGCTCTACTCCCCCCTTATTATTTCCTCTCTCTTCCCCCTCCCTCCTCCTTTCTCTCCCCCGTCTATTCCACCCTTCCCCTCCTCGCTCTACTTCCTCCTTCCTCGTCTCCGCACTATTTCCTCTTTTCTCTTCTTGCCACCTCCTTCCTCTACCCCCTCCTTCACTTTCCCTCTCCCTCTATCTCATCCTTTGCCATCTCCCTTCCCCTCTTATCTATCTGATATCCCTCCTCTCCTTCCTTTCCTTTCCTCTCCTCCTTCTCCTTCTTCTCTTCCTTCCCTACTTTCCTTTTGCTGTTTCCTTGTTTTGCTTTGCATTCATGTACACGGCCGAATGCGCAGTGTAATTGTGTTGTGTTATTGCATACTGCATCATCATTTCTAGAAGTCTATCTCTGACTGTACTTCAGTAAACAACAACAAATCAAATCATAAAAATCCCCGTTAATTACTCTTCTGATTTTTTTGACAGGTGGATCTACGTCTACCTCTCCTCGCCTCAAGCATTTTTTTTATATACATATAAACCTAATTCGTCTCGTCTGGTCCAATTTCCGTGTTTCATTCCTGTTCCTTCTCACGTTCTGTTTTATTTCTCTGTATCTTTGCTTCTTCCTATCATCATCTTACCTTCTCCGCTGTTCTTGTCTTATATATATATATATATATATATACATATATATATATATATATATATATATATATATATATATATATATATTCACTGTGACAAATAAGGAAAAGCTATGAACGGGAATGAACGATATCGTAATGTATCAACCTGTGATTGGCGCATTTCGGTGTCACATCTGACATAACTTTCAACATCGGGATCCGTCAGTTAAACATCTCTCATTCTGAAATGATTCCTTCTCATTCGTCCCTTCTTACCGGGCCTTCTCACGGTAGTAAGATCCGCCCCCCCCCTCTCATCAACCTATCTTAACCCTTCCAATATCTCCGCGACCTTTTCACTGCTCCACAAATGCATAGTTCACCCATTATGTATGCCCTCCATTATCTCCTAAACTTGACATAACGACCTCCTTCGCCTGCAGTCGTTATCGTAATGTTCAGGTGTCATTAAGAGTGAGCGACTAGCGTTTCTGAAAGGAAAGTTGGACGCTAAAGTTCAACTGCTCCGCCATTATCTTTGCCAAGTGTTTTTATGTGTGGCTCGGAGGGGATCTGTCCTTGAGAATGATTTGAATGATGCCAGGACTGGAGCAACGGAGGAAAAGAGGGAGAGAGATGAATGAAACTTAAAGGAGAGATAGAGTTAATTGAACAGGTAGAAATGCACGAATGGAAGGAACATGAGAGATAATACGAGGCAAGAGGCCCAGCACATATTAATGGTAACAGAAAGATGAGGAGAGATCTATTTATCTATTTATCTATAAATATATATATATATATATATATATATATATATATAAAGCAAGAGAAGACTTCTATTATGACGTAAAACACATACGCAAACACAAACGTATTCAAGATGACTTTTTTGAAAACCGCAACGGTCGACGAAACCACGGTTAAAAAAGGATTGTTTTGCAATTATATGGTGGCGCTTCTTACGTGTGCAGCTGAGCCTCCAATATGGACCGAAAACAATTGTCATTGTTACAGTACATGGCTTTCCCGTCGTTATTTTGCAACAAGCGAAAGCCATCCTCATTAAGATGTAAAGATACTGGCGGAGGGTTACGTTAATACCTTCAGAAAAACGGATCAGCGTTTTGTGTTCTTCATTCGGTTTCCAAACGACATAAAGCTGCTCTTAAGGGTTGAGTTAAGAAGCCCTCACGGCGCTCCAGTTACTACAGCAGATAGCGATACACGGAAAGGGGCGAGCAAAGGAAAGGGCGAGGGAGCTTGCGGGCGCCACACCCAGCCTCCGCCGCCCGTGACATTTCCTCATGGTTGCCATGACGACCGCTCGCGCTTTCCGGATGGTCACGTCTGCTGATGTTTCGTTAACCATACTTACAGCGAAAAAATCATTTACATTTACACACACACACACACACACACACACACACACACACACACACACACACACACACACACACACACAGTAGAAGCATAACAAACAGACAGATGCAATCTGATACCTGTTAATCAAAGAAGTTGTTAACAGGTGTATATGTATATATGCATAACGTTCTGCATGCACATTCGTAAATCAGAAAAGGTGAAACCCACAGAGAACATGATACCAAGTAAAACCATAATATTGTAGAAGAGTGACATGTAGATGAAAATTGTATAATAGAGCTGATCGTTTCGCAAAGAAAGAGTGAAAGAAAAGAGAAAAAAAAAATAACAGAAAAAAACTCGGTCTCAGGAGAACTAAATGATTTTAAAATTTGTTACGTGACATCATAATTTTTTCTTTTTACACTCTCGACTTTTTTTTATCACCTCGATTTCTCTGTCATATCGAAACGCGCTATA
>NC_061828.1:20889193-20891693 GCF_019202785.1 Penaeus chinensis | reverse complement strand
TCCATTATTATGTCATTGAACTGTTTGTTGATTTGGTCAATGTTGAGATCTTCGTCACTGAGAAGTGAATATCTGTTTTGGATGTTAATGCTAACTTCTGTCGTTCTGTTCTTCAAGTTAGTTAAGTTTGGCTGCGCTTTTTGTATGAGTTTATTCCTTTCCCTTCTGAGGTATAATTCAATTTAGCCTCTGACCATTCTATGGCCGCTGCCAACATTTACTTTATTAATAGCTTAATTAAATTAATAACATATTTTTTTACTATATCGCGCCTATTTGAAATTATGAAGTCAATTTCGTTTTTGGTGTCAGATGTTAACTTCCATGTCTACTTCCGCTCTTGTCTTTTTTCAAAGAATGTATTTATGATATTGAGTGATCTAGACTCCGCAAAATCGACTAGCATTTGTCCCCTTTCATTCCTAGTGCCTGTTCCGTGATTCCCCACTACGGTTTCCCCTTCTGTCTTTTTTTCCTATTTTGGCATTAAAATCTCCCAAAATTATTGTGAAATAAACATCATAGAAGCTCTCTATTTCTTCATCTCTATGGCTGTAGGTTGGAGCATAGAACAATCTTTAAGTTGAACCTATTGTTTAGTTTTATTGTTATCGAAGCCACTCTTTCGCTTATACTATAGATTTCTACAATATTCTTTTCTAAACCTTTGTGAACTAAGAAACCTGCCCCTATTTCCTGCTTGCTACACTGTGGTTTACCTCTCCAATAGAGCATGTGTCCATCAGTTAGTATTTTCTATTCTTCGCCTAATTAAAGAAAGAGAGTTCCTCAAGTAATGCTAGTAAGTCGGTTTCAGTTCTTATAGTCCTTATGTTGTATGTACAAAGGTTCAACAACATGGGGTGGCCTCTCTTTAACCGGAGATTTTTAGCACACTCTGCTCCGGAGCGATGCCGATCGCCGCCGTAAACACTGATTTAATTTATGCGTATGTACACCTAGTGCAGACATTGTTGTTCACCCGCAAGTGTTCATTTTCGTGCAGATACACATGCAAACATACACCTTTACATATGCTCCTATACATATGATATGCATACATACTCCTTTATTATACACAACTACACACATGCACATGTATACACATATATAGACATATGCGTACACACATGCGTATATTGTACACATACTTATGACTATACACACACATATATATAGCCATACATATGCTTATGCACACGTGTATGTGCACATACGTTTATCAGTACACATTAGTGTTCACCCACATATATATGTATACACCTGTACATGCATATATACATATATACATACATATACACACACACATAAACAAATACATATACAGACATACATACACACACATACACATACACACATACCCATATGTATACATCTACCTATATATACACACACATATACATATACACATATATACGCATATATACACACACCTACACATATACATACACATAAACATACATGCACATACATATACATATATATACATGCACACACATGAATATATACACAAATATACATATCTACGTATATATGCACATGTATACCTTCATGTACAAGCATGAGAACATACATATACATCTTTTACTCTTACACCTTTACATATAGTTGTACACACACCAACAGAACTGTATTCATGCCTTGCATACACATGCCCGCATACGTCCATATGTGCCCATATATAAATTTAGGCGGGCATGTGTATTGCTTCTCTTGCACGCACACACACATGAGCGCACATACACACTCCATTATAATGAACCCATGCATTATAATGTGCATAAATTCTAGGCTTGCAGTAGAGGGGTTGAAGGAAGGAGGCGGGTGATGTGGGAGAGGAGGATTTAGGACGGTGTTGGAAAGGGTAAAGATGGGGTTAGAGGAAGTTGAAAAGATGATTTTGTATATGGCAGCTGTCACTCGATGGGAGTGCCATCGCTTGAATTACGCTTTGTAAATAAGTTTATCTGGCAGATCTCCTGATTTTGTGATGTACTGTACTTACATAGGGGCGGTTTGGCTATTCCTTAGCGAATCTACTTGAGGGAAAACTGTATCCGTGCGATTTGGTACTGTTATTCGGCGTTTTGTTGGTATGGGGACAGGTGATGTTTGTCATTCTCTCATGATTTTGTAATTTGGATTCTTTTTCTGGTGGGGGAGTCATTATTATTATCATTATTATTATTTTTTTTTTATTATTATTTTTTTTTACCGCTGTTTCTAGTCTACTGCGGACACTCTCGATCAGCACTGGGACCTTATGAACTTATTTATGGAACCTAGTATTCCTAGTTGGAACTTTCTGGTACTCCTTTTAGATTAAAATCATTTATGTATGGTTCAATATTGAATTTTATAGACTTGTGAGACGCTTGGATGAATTATTATTCATATTTTAGTTGGAATATAAGTTATATATATTCACGAATGTTTCCCTCTTATGTAGCACTATCACAGATCACTTCTCACTCGTAATTTTTAGCACTTATTCTTGACC
>NC_061828.1:20866693-20884193 GCF_019202785.1 Penaeus chinensis | reverse complement strand
TGTTCTGACTCCACAGGTGTCTCGCGTCGTGTATGCCAACTACGGCTCTGTCGATGACTTCGATCACCTGGAAGAAGAGGGCGTTGACGTGGCCGGTGCGATTGTTGTCGTCCGCTATGGCAAGATCTTCAGGGGAGACAAGGTGCGTGTTTTGGCTACTGTGCTTGCGTTATTCATGGTTTTCTTTTATGCATGCTTGTCGTAGGACATTTCTTTTTGTTTGTTTTTTTCTTCTTTTTTTCTTATTTTCTGTGTGTATGACTCTGTGTTTAGGGCGAATGTGTGTGTGTTTGTGTGTGTGGGGGTATGTGTGTGCGCTTGTGTGTGTGTGTGTGTGTGTATGTGTGTGTTGTGCATCAATCAGTAAGTCAGTCTGTCGGCTTGCCTGCTTACCTGCCTGCCTGCCTGCCTGCTTGTATATTTGTCTGTCTGTCTATCTCTCTATCTCTCAATTAATGCCTCTCTCTCGGAATATAACAAATAGTCTTTACTTGCAATCGTCGATTCCGAATTAATCAGACAAGGGTATTATCACACAATCCATTAAACGGCCAGGAATCATGAGAGAATGCAAACCTATCATACTGGACACCTAGAGACGGACACCGATGTATGAGGAAGGCGGAGAGAAGACCACGGAATGATTAGAATACACTGTACAGGTCACTGTGCATCTGTTTATGAAAATGGCGATGAATTCAAACTGCTCTCCCCGGTTGAATTACAAAAACTACCACGCTTCGATCACTCTTGATTCCCCAAACGCCAGTCCCAGTGCCACCTACCAATGCCTCTCACTAATGCCACCGCAGGTAAGGTTCGCGGAGGAGCGCGGGGCAGCGGGCGTGATCCTGTATACGGACCCCCAGGACGCCGCGCCCCTGGGCCCTGAAGCCACGTACCCAAACACTGTCTATGCTCCCCCGGGGTCCACGCAGCTGGGGTCCCTCTCTCTCCAGGGGGACCTTCTTACTCCCGGGTACCCTGCGACAGGTAAGTGTGAGAGGAATTTTCCTTTTTTTAACTTTATCTTTGTCAGTGATTTTTGAATTAACTATACCTTCTTCGTGGCGTAATCACGAGCTTTTGGTACGGATAATAGGTAGGGGAAACAGACGGACATTTTTTTTTCTTATCTGCCTCCTGCATTATGATAAAAATATCATTCATAAAGATGATGGTAATTATGATGATGGTGGTGGTGATACTATTACTGCTACTACTACTTCTACAATTGCTATAACTATTATTATTATTATTACTACTACTGCTACTACTGCTGCTGCTGCTATTATTACAACAGCAACAACAACTACTACTACCATAATTCTTCGTCTTATCATTATTATCAGTATTATTATTATTACTATTATCAGTATTATTATCACTATCATTATCATTACAAGATCCTCCTCCTCCTCCTCCTCCTCCTCCTCCTCCTCCTCCTCCTTCTCCTCCTCCTCCTCCTCCTCCTCCTCCTCCTTCTCCTCCTCTTCCTCCTCCTCCTCCTCCTCCTCCTCCTCCTCCTTCCTCCTCCTTTTCCTCCCATCATCGTCATCGTCATCGTCATCATCATCACTACCCTACTCACTGCGCCATGATCGTCTTCTACGTTTGCTTGGTGTTTCTCTATAATGCTTGAGGGTGAAAACACCGATGAAAACTAAAGTAGGTTCATTTGCGATCAGCTCTGACAAAATAAATTCGGAACCCTTCCTGTTCCTCTGCCCCACACGCCAGGCTCCGTCTGCGACTGTTTACTGCCAGACGTGTGACTACAGAGACAAACTAAAATGTTGTACTCTATAAATCATACAGAGTCTTACTCTTTCATATAGGTGATATGCTACACATCAATATAAACTAAACATAATCTTCTATATTTAACATGGTATAACATATCACACAAAAAGAAATGTATAATATATAATCACATAATTATCACTAACTACGTACGATAATAATGGCATCACAATACGTATGCACTGGCATCACAACGTGGCACTTACAACTCCCTTTTCCATCACAACCCACAACCACCAACATCACCTCTTCCCTCACACCACCACCACCACTTTCATCACTAATATACACATGAATGAACATCTCCGTCACCATCCTCATCACTGTAATTTCAAGATACTAAAGTGACACTAACGAGGAGAGGAGATGTCGTAAGGCAGAAGAAGGTGAATAAGGAATCTCATTTTCTGTGTCACATAATCATTCATTCCTGTTTATTCCCTTTCCCTTCCTTGTCACCGTTCACTCCTATTCTCCTCCGTCTATTTCCCCTCTCATTCCTTTTTCCTCCCCCTATCACCCTTTTCCCTCTCTAGCCTCCCCTCGTTTCCTATGCTCCTCACCTACCTCCTCCTCCCTCTCTCTTTCCTTCCTCTTACCCCATCCCTCCATCCTCTCTTTACCCCCCCCCCCTCCTCTCCCCTGTCATTCCCCTTTCCTCCTCCTCCCTCCCCCGTCACTCTATCCTCTCTCTCCCCATATTTCACAATTGCATTTTCATCCCCTTCTCCTTTCCTCCACCCCCCCCCCATCCCGCTATCCTTTCTCTACCCCCTCCCCTCATCCCCCCCCTCCCTTTCCATATTCCACGACCCCCCTCCCCCCCATTCGGAAATTATATTGCCCGGGGCGACGAAATCAAACGACTTCGCGATTGATTCCGGGGCTCATAAGTACATCCATGGAAGCGCAGAATTTGATTATTGTCATCGTGAGAACCTTATAAGGTGGTCGGCGACAGGGTCCTGGGCTGTTACTTAAGGCAGATTTGATAGAATACTTATGACGTCGATGATATATATTTTTTTTATCTTTTCCATTATTATTAGTTATTGAAGAAGAAGAGAAATCGGTGGGGGTTGAAATTTGATGCGATTATTTCTTCTGTTGGTATAATGTTTGATAGGGGCAGTTTATTTCTATCTTTTTTTTTTATCTTTCTTTGTTTTTTCTCTTTTAATCCCTTCTTGCTGCACCTTCCCCGTTACCCAACTCTCTCTCTCTCTCTCTATTTCTCTCTCTCTCTCTCTCTCTCTCTCTCTCTCTCTCTCTCTCTCTCTCTCTCTCTCTCTCTCTCTCTCTCTCTCTCTCTCTCTCTCTCTCTCTCTTTCTCTCTCTGTTTTTGTCTTTGTCTTTGTCTTTGTCTTTGTCTTTGCCTTTGTCTTTGTCTGTCTTTGTCTTTCTCTCTCTCTCTCTCTCACTCTCTTTCTCTCTCTTTCTCATCTCTCGCTTGCCCTTCATTTATCTTTCATCATCATCATTCTCTCCCTCCCTTCTGCTCCCCTTGCTCCCCTCCCATTGGTCTCCCTCCTTCTTTCTCCTTCATCCCATGCCCAATAACATTATGTTCCGACAGAATCCGCTTACCGAATTCCTGAAGAACAAGCAGATTCGCCCGGCATTCCCGTCCAACCTGTTGGTTATGGCGATGCTCAACATATCTTCAGGTATTTACGCTTTTAAACACGTACGCACGCACACACACACACACACACACACACACACACACACACACACACACACACACACACACACACACACACACACACACACACACTCACAACACTATATGCGCATATTTGTCCATATACTCATACCGTATACTGCACTAGATTGTATATGTACGATTTAAGTACAACCACGCGATCCTCGAGATGAAATGTGTCCACCTTTCTTATGAGACTATATCTTTGCAGCATCTTAAAAGGCGAACGCGCACCCGATGAGTGGCAGGGAGGTCTTGACATAGAATACCTGCTGGGTGGTGACCTGGAAGGACATGAGGTCATATTGGACGTTCACAATATAAATTCTAGGGAACAAGTGTACAACGTGATAGGATCTCTAATTGGTCAAGAGGAACCAGGTGATTGGTCTGATTTTGAGCAAGTGAAATTCACATTTTCTTTTAATCTGTCGTGTATAATACAGCGAGACGGAAAGACCGAACATTCAACAACAATTTGCAAACTTTTATGCCTTTTATTAATTGTTTTTTTCTTATTCCTTAAAGATCGTTACGTACTGATCGGGAATCACTATGACGCCTGGACCTACGGCGGAATAGACCCCTCGTCGGCCACCGCCGCGCACCTCGAACTCACCCGCGTGTTCGGCGAGATGTACAGGGACGGCTGGCGGCCCCGGAGGTAGGACAACCATAAATGATAAAGACGTTTTCAGAAATGTTTGGGTAATTCTTACTTTTTCGAAACCCATGTTTTCTTGTCTTCTGCAGGACCCTCGTGTTCTGCAGCTGGGCGGCGGAGGAGCCGGGCGTCATCGGCTCGACGGAGTTCGCGGAGCAGTTCAGCGCCATCCTGAAGGACCGAGCTGTAGCATACCTTAACGTGGACATGGTGATGGAAGGTAAGGGACGTTTTATGCAAAAAAACATCATTATTTTGTAACACATTATAAAATATTTTTAGATAAATACTGTAAACTTGTGTTTGTGATCACTGCATTTATGTCTTCAGTTTGATATGTATTTATATTTCCTTTGTGCTGATTGTAAGGTGAAAGGGACGAAGTATGTACGGATTTAGTTTTTACGTGAATAGGGTATAGAAGAGCCATGGGTTTTAATGTTTGACTCCTAGCCTCTTTGCCTAAAGTGGCCCTGGAAGGTAAAAATCGTAGTCGCAGAACTTTTACGCTTCTGTAGTAGGAAATACTGCTGACATGGTTGAATAATTTTTGATAGATGTCATGCAGGTATAATATTCTCTCTTATCTCTCATATGTCTCTTATCTCTCCTCAGGCAATTACTCTTTCATGGCCAGCGCCGTCCCGATGCTGTATGACGTCATCATCGCCACCTCGAAGGCCGTGCCCAACCCGGACCAGGACGAGGTCGAGGCGGGTCGTGCCTCCCTGTACGACACGTGGGTGCACCGCTTCCCCAGGAACGACAGCGAAGAGGAAGGGGCGGCGTCGGAGCCCCTCTTCTCCACCTTCGGCTCCGGCAGCGACTTCCGGGCGTACGTCTTCAACCTGGGGATTCCCAGCCTCGACCTGTGCTTCGCTTCCGCGCCGGTGAGGGTAGCAATGTATATATATATATATATATATATATATATATATATATATATATATATATATATAAAATATAATATAATATATATAATATATATAATGTATTTATATAATATATTCATATAATATATGTATATAATATATATATATATATATATATATATATATATATATATATATATATATATACACATTTTTTTTTTTTTAACTGCTAACAGGTACTGTATACGGAACTATGCAACGTTAACTGCTTTGTTGGTCACAGTGGCCTCTTTTATCAGGAGCAGGCTCTCTGACGAAATACATTTTCCCTCCTCTAAAAAATGTAAAATGACACAAGTAACTTTTGGTCACAGGCATAATTTACCAAACTTCACTAGTCGATCTCCCCGCCATTGTTTTTCTTACTCGCTTACAAATATGAGATGGAGCTAGATGGAGTTGCTCTCGCCGCCGGACTACCCTGATTTGCTCTACCGGAAAACGCACATTCAGGCAACATTATAAAAGTAGTACAACATGTATTTTCTTAAATCTCCCTGTACACAGAGAGACAAATAATTTTACATTGACATTAACTAAAACTTGCAACTTGACCTCTTTAATATTTTCTGATTAACTTAATGCCCATCCCTGACACACACACACACACACACATACACACACACACACACACACACACACACACACACACACACACACACACACACACACACATATATATATATAAATATATATATATGTGTAAGCCTTGAACATATTTAGCATAAGATATAATTTTCACTAAATCACTGATTGTTATAGCGGCGAAAACCATTAAAGGCCCCAATAAACTATTAATCTTCAAAAATGAAAACGCTTGTATAAAAAAGATGGCTTTGAATAATTGTTAGCACATTTTCTCTATTAGTAATTGACTTTTTATCAAAACAAAAGAATTCTCTTTATCAAAACAAAAGCTGTTGACCCGGCTTATAATATTGAATAACCAATCAATCAATCTCCCCCGCTCTATTTAGCCTCCACCGTGATTGTCATACACGCGTAGACTTCCCGCAGTCGCCGCCGCCACCGCCGTTGCCGCATGTGGGTTACTTTACCCGCATGCGTACGGCGCGCGCGGAAGTAGATGAAATATACTCTCTCTTGTCTAAACTGGAGCCAATGTTACAGGGATAATTATGCTCTGAACAGATAAATCGACGGAGGAGTTGGGTGATACCACAGTCAGTTTATCTGCTGAATGTTTATAATACATTTAATGGAAATTATTTCAGATGCGTGTTATTTTTTACATATTTTTACAGAAGGAAATATGCAGTCGTCACTAATTATAAACCTCTATCTGAATGCTCATTCCGATAGAGGAGACTTCCGTAACCAATCTCGTCCTACTCTTATCGTCGTATATCTGTCCTCGGATAGGGGAAGCAAAAACGGGTCCACGGAAAGTGAGAAGTAAAACTTAAATAAATGTTGGAATTACCTAGTTGGCAAGCTGTGCAGATTCGACTCTGACAAATGATCGCGACAATTTTTTTGCTTTTAATCTTTAGGTTTATTTTGTACAAACAAATTGTCGCAGCCGCTGGTCAGAGTCAAATCTGCACAGGTTGCTTACTAGTTAATTCCAACATTTATTCAAGTTTTACTTCTCACTTTCCGTGCAATATATATATATATATATATATATATATATATATATATATATATATATATATATATATATATATATATATATATATATATATATATATATATATATATTGAACAGCTGCGACCAGTAACCCATATGTCTCGTGACCACACGTAACGCAGCAATTTTGTTGCTGATGTGCCAGCAACTGTCGCCAAGTGGCGAGATCCTTCAGAGTGTTCTTTTGAGATCTTGATCATTGATTAAACTAGGGAGAGGTACTTAAGTAGGTTCCCGTGACTTTCTTCAGTAGCAGTGGCTATACTAGACGCAGTATCGCGTGCTCTTGATATATATATATATATATATATATATATATATATATATATATATATATATATGTATGTATGTATGTATATAGATGCATAGATATATGTATATATATATGTATGTATATATGTATATATATGTATATATATGTATACACACACACACACACACACACACACACACACACACACACACACACACACACACACACACACACACACACTCACACCTATATACACACACACTCATACATACATACGTATATATAAACACTTACATTCCTACAATGGCATACACATAACCACTGACTTAATCATAGCCAGGCGACATTTATACCAAATAGCCGGGGGTCGACTGGATCTCGGAAAAGACGCTTATGCCGCTAATATGCTCTGACCTTTAAGACGGAAGGACGAAAGGTTACTTCGTGGTCGCTCTGTTGCCCTTTTCTCCTATGCTGACGCCACCTGCTGCGCCTCCTTCGCCAGGTGTCGCTTGGGAATAGGCTGATGGCTGGACAAGGCTGGGGGGAAGGAAGGGAAGGGGAGGGGGTATGTCAGGAGAGAGGAGGGAGGGAGGAGGAAAGGGAGGTGGGGGGACTGGGAGGAGGGAAGTAGGTGGAGGGAGGAAGGAGAAGTCAGGAGCGAGAGAGGAGGGAGGCGTGAAGAGAAGGGGAGGAGGGAGGAAGAGAGATAGGTAGGGTGGAAGGAGGAAGAGGGAGAGAGGACTGAAGAGGGAAGAGAGAGGAGGGAGAAGGGAGTAGGGAAGGAAGGAAGGAGGGAAGGAGAGGAATAAAAGAGGGAATGAGAATAAGAGATAAAAAATAAGAATAAGAAGGAGGGAATGATAATAAGAGAGAAAAAAAGGTAAAAAGACGAAAAAGAGAGAGAGATAAGGGTTGAGAGAGAGAGAGAGAGAGAGAGAGAGAGAGAGAGAGAGAGAGAGAGAGAGAGAGAGAGAGAGAGAGAGAGAGAGAGAGAGAGAAAGAGAGAGAGAGAGAGAGAGAGAGAGAGAGAGAGAGAGAGAGAGAGAGAGAGAGAGAGAGAGAGAGAGAGAGAGAGAGAGAATATATTTCATATATGAATATTGCTCTGTTTGAGAAGCACTTATAAATATGCATATACGAAAAGAAAAAACAAAAAAAAAAAAAAAAAAAAGACACCTTTAGCATTCGTCTTTTAAAAACGAAGAAGATAACATACACATACGAAAAAAGAAAAGACAAAAAGTACACAGAACATTCACCCCGAACACACACACACACCTCTCTCTCTCTCTCTTACCCACACACTCGCTCACGTAAAATAGAATTCATGATAAAATAACCTCCTACAAAACCCTGTAGCCTCTTTTATCTCTCACAGGATGAACCAGGACTCCCTTTGTACCACTCGGCGTATGAAACCTACGAATTAGCCTTACTCATGGATCGTGAACTCCGCTTCCACCAAGCTACTGCCAGGTTGGGTGATGTATATCAGTGCAGTGGTTTTTATTATTAGTGTTATTATCATTGTTGTTTTTTTGTTATTATTGCTATTATTATTAGTGCTATTTGTGTTTTTTTTATTATTTTTATGTTATCATTGTTATTATTATTGTTATTATTATCATTGTTATTATCGTTGTTGTTATCATCGTTATTGTTATCATTATCATCATCATCATCATCATCATCATCATCATCATCATCATCATCATCATCATCATCATCATCATTATTATCATTATCATCATCATCATCATCATCATCATTATTATCATTATCATCATTGTTATTATTATTGTTATGGCTATTATTTTTACTCTTATTATTATTATCATTATTGTTTTAATTATTGTTATCATTGTTCTTATTACAATTATTTTCCTTATCATTATTACGCTTATTATCATTGTTATTATAATTAATATCATTATTATTATTTGTATTATTATTATTATTATTATTATTACTATCATCATTATCATTATTATTATTATTATTATTATTATTATTATTATTATTATTATCACTATTATTATTATATTGTTAATATTATCAATATTATTATTGTCATTAATATAATTACTCCTAATAATAATGATAATGATGATGATAATGATGACGATTATAATCATTGTTATTACGATTAGATTATATTACCATTATGATTGTTTTTATAACTGATTATATTAATATCCTTGTTAACGTCATTATCACTTCCATTGCACTACTACTCGTCTTTCTGTTGCTTTTGAGGATTATGATAACGATAATCATTAAAAAGAACAATGACAATAATATTAATTGTATATCAAGTAATCAAGAGCCATTAACATGTTGACCCATCGAGAACAAGAAAATAAAAATAAAAGGAGAAGAAAAGTAAAAACATACTAATACCTCTAGGGGGGAAGCTGAATAACGAGAACTCTCACCGAAAAATGATTTCCTATAACATTCACTTCAGCTTATCTGGCACGTGGGGGGATGAGCCTGAAGTTCAAATGGTGTTTCTTGTCACTTAGTATGATTAATCTGTTCTTTTTCTTCTTCTTTTACTTGTAAGACGTTCATTCCTGATCAAAAAGTGGTGTCTGTTGTTTTTTTTTATGTTTAGGGGTTAGTTTTCGTGATGATGATGAATAGGGTATTTAAGAAGACAGTGATGATGATAATGATGGTAGTGGTGATGGTAGTGGGGGAGATGGTGATAATCATAATAATACAAACAGGAACAGGACAGGAAATAAGAGGTTTGTTTTTCCTTTTCTCTCCCTCTTTCATCCTCTTCTAGCTTCCGCCTCCTTTCTCCCTTTTCTCGTCCTTCTCCCTCTCACTTGCAAATCTTCCCTAAACTCACTCCTCCTCTCCCCCTCATGTGCCCTACAGCGCCTCTCCCTCCCCCATCCTCTCCTCCTTCTCTGCCCTCCCCTGCCCCTTCCTCCTCGCTCCCTCACCCCTCCTCATTCCTCTTCGCTCCCACACCCCTCCGTCTTCCTCCTTCGGCTCCCCTCCCCCCTCCCCTTCCTCCTTCGCTCCCTCCCCCCTCCCCTTCCTCCTTCGATCCTCCCTCACCCCTACCCCGTTCCTCCTTCGCACCCCCCCCCCCTCCCCTTCCTCCTCGCTCCACCCCCCTCCTCTTCCTCCTTCGCTTCCCTCCCCCCTCCCCTTCCTCCTTCCTCCCCCCCCCCCTTTTCCCTCCTTCCCCCTCCCCCCTCCTTTTCCCCCTATCCCCCCCCCCTCCCTTCCTCTTCCCCCACCCCCCCCTCCCCTTCCTCCTTCGCCCCCCCCCCTCCCCCTTTCCTCCTTCGCCCCTCCCCCCCCCCTTCCTCCTTCCCCCTCCCCCATCCTCTCCCTCCCCCTCCCCACCCCTCCTCTCCTCCCCTTCGCTCCCGCCCCCTAATCCCCTTCCCCCCCCCCCCCCTCCCCTTCTCCCTCCCCCCCCCTCCCTCCTCCTTCGCTCCCCCCCCCTCCCTCTCCTCCTTCCTCCCTCACCCCTCATCTTCCCTTCCTCCCTCCCCCCCCCCTTCCTCCCGCCCACCTCCCCCCTCCCCTCCTCCTTCCTCCCTCCCCCCCCCCCTTCCTTTCCTTCCTCCCTCACCCCCCCTCTCCTCCTTCGCCCTCCCCCTCCTCTTCCTCCCTCCCCCCCCCCCCCCCTCCCCCTTCCTCCCCTCCTCCCCCCGCCCCTTCCCCTTCCTCCCCCCCCCTCCTCTTCCCCCTCCCTCCCCCTCCTCTCCCCCTTTCCTCCCTCCCCCACCCCCCCCCCCCTATCCCCTCCCCTTCCTCCCCTCCCCCCCCCCGTCCTCTCGCTCCCCCCCCCCTCCCCCCTCCTCGCTCCCCCCCCTCCCTTCCCCCCTTCGCTCCCCCACCCCCCCTCCCCTCCTTCCTCCCTCCCCCCTCCCCCCCCCCATCGCCCCCTCCCCCCTCCCCTTCCCCTCCTCCACCCCCCCTCTCCTCCCCTCCTCACCCCCACCCCCCTCCTCCCCTTTCCCCCTCCCCCTACCCCCCCCCCTTTCCTCCTCGCTCCCCCCCCCCCCTAAACCCCCTTCCCTCCTCCGCTTCCTCCCCCCACCCTTTCCCCTCCTTCAACCCTCACCCCTCCCTTCCCTCGCTCCCTCCCCCCCCCCTTCCTCCACCCCCTCACCCCCTCTTCCTCCTCCCCCCTCACCCCTCCTCTTCCTCCCCCCCCTCCCTCACCCTCCCCCCTCCTTCCCTCCCTCCCCCTCCCCTTCCCACCCCCTCCCCCCTCCCCTCCCCTCCTCCCCCTCCCCCCCCCCCCCTTCCCCCCCCCCCTCCCCCTCCCCTTCCCCCCCCCCCCCTCCCCCCTTCCCCCCCTCCTCTCCTCCCCCCTCCTCCCCCCTCCTCTCCCCTTCCCTCCCCCCTCCCCCCTTCCCTCCCTTCCCTCCCCCCATCCCCTCCCCCCTCACCCCCTCCCCCCCCCTCCTTCCTCCCTCCCCCCTCTTCCTCCTTTCCCCCCCTCCCTCCTCCCTCCCCTCCTCCTCCTCCCTCCCCCCCCCCTCCTCCCCCCTTCCTCCCTCCCCCCCCCCTTCCTCCCTTCGCTCCCCCCCCCCATTCCCCCCCCTTCCCCCCTCCTCCTCCCCCCCGCCCCCCTTTCCCCCCCCCCCCCCCTTCCTCCTCCCCCCCCCTCCCATCCCTCCCCTCCCTCCTCCCCCCCCCTCCCTCCCCCCTCTCCCCCCCCCCTTCCCCCTCCCCTCCCCCCCCGTCCCCTCCCTCCCTTCCTCCTCCCCTCCCCTCTCCCCTCCCCTCTCCCCTCCCCCCCTTCCCTCCTCCTCCCTCACTCCCCCCCTCCTCTCCCTCCCCCTCCCCCTCCCCCCCCCTCCTCCTCCCCCCCCCCCCTCCCCCCCCTCCCCCCTCCTCCCCTCCCCTCTCCCTCCTCGCTCCCCCTCCCCCCCCCCTCCTCCCCCTCCCCCTTCCCTCTCCCCTCCTCCCCTCCCCCCCTCCCTCCCCTCCCCCTTCCCCCCCTCCCCCCCTCTCCCTCCCCTCCTCCCTCACCCCCCTCCGTCCTCCTCCCTCCCCGCCCCCCCTCTCCCTCCCTCCCCCTCCTCCCCCTCCCCTCCTCCTCCCTCCCTCCCTCTCCCCTCTCCCCTTCCTCCCCTCCTCCCCCTCCCCCCTCTCCCCCCTCCCCCCTCCTCCCCTCCCCCCTCCCCCTCCACCCTCTCCCCCCTTCCTCCTCTCCCTCACCCCCCCTTCCCCTCTCCCCCTCCCCTCTCCCTCCCCTCTCCCTCCTCCCGCTCCCCCCCTCCTCCCTCCTCCCCTCCCCCCCTCTCCTCACCTCTCCCTCCTCTCCCCCCCTCCCTCCTCTCCTCTCCTCCCCCCCCTCCACCCCTCCCCTTCCCCTCTCCCCCTCCCCCCCCCCTCTTCCCCTCTCCCCCCCCCTCCCCCCCTCCCTCCTCCTCCCTCCCTCCCCCCCCCCCTCCCTCCCTCCCTTCCTCCCCTCTCCCTCCCCCCTCCCCTCCCCCCTCCCCCCTCCCTCTCCTCCCCCTTCCCTCCCCTCCCCTCCCCCCTCCTCTCCTCCCCCCTCCCCCTCATCCCTCCCCTCCTCCTCCCCTCCTCTCCCCTCCCCCCCCTCCCCCCCCTCTCCTCCCTCCCCCCCTCCCCCCTCCCCCCTCCCCCTCCCTCCCCCCTCCTCCCCCCCTCTCCCCCTCCCCCCTCCCCCCTCTCCCCTCCTTCCTCCTCACCCCTCCTCCTCCCTCCCCCTTCTCCCTCCTTCCCCCTCTCCCTCTCCTCCTCCCCCCCCTCCCTCCTCTCCCCTCCCTTCCCCATCCCCTCCCCCTCTCCTCCTCCCCCCCTCTCCCCCTCCCCTCCCCCTTCCTCCCCTCCTTCCTCCCCCCCCTCCCCTCTCCCCCTCCTTCCCTCCCCCCCTCCCTCCCCCCTCCCCTCTCCTTCTCCCCCCCCCCTCCCCCTCCCTCCCCTCTCCCCCCCTCCCCCCCCCCTTCCTCCCCCCTCCTCTCTCCCCCCCTTCCCCTCCTCCTCCCCCCTCCCCTCCCCCCCTTCCTCCCTCTCCTCCTCCCCCCTCCTCCTCCCTCCCTCCTCCTCCTCCCTCCCCCTCCCTCCCTCCCCCTCCCCTCTTCCTCCTCTCTCCTCCCCCCCCCCCCTCCCCTCCCCCTCCCTCCCCCTCCTCCCCCCTCCCCCCCTCCCTCCCTCCCCTCTCTCCCTCCCTCATCCCCCCTCCTCTCCCCTCCTCCCCCTCCCTCCCCCCCTCTCCCCCTCCCCCCCCCCTCCCTCTCTCCCCCCCCCCTCCTCCCCCCCTCCTCCTCCCTCTCCCCCCCCCCTCCCCTCCCCCTCCTCTCCCTCTCCTCCTACCCCCCCCCCCCTCCCCCTCCTCCCTCCCTCCTCCCTCCCCTCCCCCCTCCCTCCCCTCCCTCCCTCTCCCCCCTCCCTCTCCCTCCCCTCCCCCCCTCTCTCCCCTCCCCCCCCCCCCCCTCCTCCCTCCCCCTCCCTCTTCCCCCCCTCCCTCCTCCCCCCCTCTCCCCCTCCTCCTCCCCCCCCCTCCCCCTCTCTCCTCTCCCTCCCCTCTCCCCCTTCCCTCCCCCCCCTCCCTCCCTCCCCTCCTCCCTCCTCCCCTCCCTCCCCCCCCCCCTCCTCCCCCTCCTCCCCTCCCTCCTCTCCCCCTCCTCTCCCCTCCTCCCCTCCCCCTCCTCCCTCCCCTCCCCTCCTCCCTCCCTCCCCCCCCACTCCCTCCCCCCTCCCCCCTCTCCTCCTCCCCCCCTCCCCCTCCCTCCCTCCTCCCCCCTCCCCCCCTCCCCCCCCCCTTCCTCCCTCCCTCCCCCCTCCCTCTCCTCCCCTCCTCCCCCTCCCCTCCTCCCTCCCCTCCCCCTCCCCTCTCCTCCCTCCCCCTCTCCCCTCCCTCCCCCCCCCCCTTCCCCCTCCTCCTCCCTCCTCCCCTCCCTCCCCCTCCCCCTCCCCCTCCTCCCCCCCCCTCCTCCCCCTCCTCCCCTCCTCCTCCCCCTCCTCTCTCCCTCCCCTCCCCTCCCCCCCCCCTCCCCCCCTCTCTCCCCCCCCCCTCCCCCCCCTCCCTCCCTCCCTTCCCCCCCCTCCCCCCCCCTCTCCCTCCCCTCCCCCCCCCCCCCCCTCCCCTCCCCTCTCCCCCTCCTCCCTCCCCCCTCCCCCCTCTCCCCCCCCCCCCCCCCCTCCCCCCCCCTCCCTCCCCCCTCCCCCCTCCCCCCCCTCCTCCCCCCCTCCCCTCCTCCCCCCTCCCCTCCTCCCCCCCCTCCCCCCTCCCTCCCCCTCCCCCCCCTCCCCTCCCTCCCCCCTCCCCTCCCTCCCCCTCCCCCCCCCTCCCTCCCCCACCCTCCCTCCCTCCCTCCCCCCCCCCTCCCCCCTCCTCCCTCCTCTCCCACTCCCGTCCCTCCTCCTCTCCCTCCCCTCCCCCCCTCCCTCCCCCCTCCTCTCCCCTCCTCCCCCCCCCCTCCCCTCCCCCTCTCCCTCCTCCCCCTCCCCTCTCCCCCCCCTCTCCCTCCCCTCCGCCCCCCCCTCCCCCTCCCACCCCCCTCTCTCCTCCCCCCCCCTCTCCCCCCCCTCTCCCTCTCTCCTCCTCCCCCCTCCTCCCTCCCTCCTCCCCCCCCTCTCCCCCCCCCCCCACCCTCCCCCCCCCTCCCCCCCTCTCTCCTCCCTCCCCCCCCTCCTCCTCCCCTCCCCTCCCCCTCCTCATCCCTCCTCTCCCCCCTCCCCCCCCCCTCCCCCCCCCTCCCCCTCCTCACCCCCCCCCCTCCTCCCTTCCCCCCTCCCCTCCCCCCCCCCCCCCCCTCCTCCCCCCCCCCCCCCCCTCCCCCCCTCCCCTCTTCCCCCCCCCCCCCCCCCCCCCCCCCCTCCCCCCCCCCCCCCCCCTCCCCCCTCCCTCTCCCCCCTCTCCCTCCTCTCTCCCCCCTCCCCCTCCCCTCCCCCTCCCCCCCCTCCCCTCCCCCCCCCCTCCCCCCTCCCCCCCCCCCCCCCCCCCCCCTCCCCTCCTCCCCTCCCCCCCCTCTCCTCCCCTCTCCCTCCCCCCCCCCTCCCCCTCCCCTCCCCCTCCCCCCCTCCCCTCCTCCCCCTCCCTTCTCCCCTCCCCTCCCCCTCCTCCTCCTCCCCCCCTCTCCTCCCTCCCTCCCCCCCCTCCCCTCCTCCCCCTCTCCCCCCCCCCTCCTCCTCCCTCCCCTCCTCCCCTCTCCCCCCCCCCTCCCCCTCTCCCCCCCTCCCCCCTCCTCCTCCCCCCCCCCTCCCCTCCCCCCCCCCCCCCCCCCCTCCCTCCCCCCCCCCCCCCCCCCCTCCATCCCCCCCCTCCCTCCACCCCCCCACCCCCCCCCCCCTCCTCCCACCCCTCCCCCCCTCCCTCTCTCCTCCTCCCCCTCCTCCCCCCCCCCCTCCCCCCCCTCCCTCCCCCCTCCCCCCTCCCCCCCCCCCCCCTCCTCCCCTCCCTCCTCCCCCCCCCCCCCCTCCCTCCCCCCTCCCCCCCTCCCCTCCCCCCCCCCCTCCCCCCCCTCTCCCCCCCTCCCCTCCCTCCCCCCCCTCCCCCTCCCCCCTCCCCCCTCCTCTCCTCCCCCTCCTCACCCTCCTCCTCCCCCCCCCCCCTCCCCCCCCTCCCCTCTCCCCCTCCCACCCCCCCCCTCCTCCCCCCCCCCCCCCCCCCCCCCTCTCCCCTCCCCCCCCTCTCCCTCCCCCCCTCCCCTCCCCCCCTCTCCCCTCCTCTCCCCTCCCCCCTTCCCCTCCCCCCCCTCCCCCTCCCTCCCCCCCCCTCCCTCCCCCCCCTCACCCCTCCCCCCCCCCCCCCCCCCTCCCCCCTCCCCCCCCCCTCCCCTCCCCCTCCTCCCCCCCTCCCTCCCCCCCTCCCCCTCCCCCCCCCCCCCCCCCCTCCCCCTCCCCCCTCCCCCCCCTCCTCCTCCCCCCCCCCCCTCCCCTCCCTCCCCCCCCCCCTCCCCCCTCCCCCCCCCCCCCCCCCCCCCCCCCCCCTCCTCCCCCTCCCCCCCCCCCCCTCCCCCCCTCCCCCCCCCCCCCCCTCCCCCCCCTCCCCCCCTCCCCCCCCTCCCCCCCTCCCCCCCCCCCCCCCCCCCCCTCCCCCCCCCTCCTCCCCTCCCCCTCCCCCCCCCCCCCCCTCCCCCCCTCCCCCCCCTCCCCTCCCCTCCACCCCCCCCCCCCCCCCCCCCCCCCCCCCCCCCCCCCCCCCCCCTCCCCTCCCCCCTCCCCCTCCCCCTCCCTCTCCCCCCCCTTCCCTCCTCTCTTCCCCCCTCCCCTCCCCCCCCCCCCCCTCCCCCCCTCCCCCCCCCTCTCCCTCCCCCCCTCCCCCCCCCCCTCCCCTCCCCCCCCCCCCCCCCCCCTCCCTCCCCCCCCTTCCCTCCCTCCCCTCCCTCCCCCTCCCTTCCCCCCCCCCTTCTCCCTCCCCCTCCCCCCCCTCCCCTCCCCCCTCCTCCTCCCCCCCCCCTCCCCCCCTCCCTCCCTCCCCTCCCCTCCCCCCTCTCCTCTCCCCCCTCCCTCCTCTCCCCCTCCCTTCCCCCTCCTCCCTCCCCCCCCCTTCTCCCCTCCCCTCTCCCCCCTCCCCCCTCCTCCCCCCCTCCCTCTCCCCCCCCCCCCCCCCCCTCCTCCCTCCCCCCCCTCTCCCCCTCCCCTTCCTCCTTCGCTCCCTCCCCCCTCCCCTTCCTCCTTCGCTCCCTCACCCCTCCCCTTCCTCCTTCGCTCCCTCACCCCCTCCCCTTCCTCCTTCGCTCCCTCACCCCTCCCCTTCCTCCTTCGCTCCCTCACCCCTCCCCTTCCTCCTTCGCTCCCTCCCCCCTCCCCTTCCTCCTTCGCTCCCTCACCCCTCCTCTTCCTCCTTCGCTCCCTCACCCCTCCCCTTCCTCCTTCGCTCCCTCACCCCTCCTCTTCCTCCTTCGCTCCCTCCCCCCTCCCCTTCCTCCTTCGCTCCCTCACCCCTCCCCTTCCTCCTTCGCTCCCTCCCCCCTCCCCTTCCTCCTTCGCTCCCTCACCCCTCCCCTTCCTCCTTCGCTCCCTCACCCCTCCTCTTCCTCCTTCGCTCCCTCACCCCTCCCCTTCCTCCTTCGCTCCCTCCCCCCTCCCCTTCCTCCTTCGCTCCCTCACCCCTCCTCTTCCTCCTTCGCTCCCTCCCCCCTCCCCTTCCTCCTTCGCTCCCTCACCCCTCCCCTTCCTCCTTCGCTCCCTCCCCCCTCCCCTTCCTCCTTCGCTCCCTCACCCCTCCTCTTCCTCCTTCGCTCCCTCCCCCCTCCCCTTCCTCCTTCGCTCCCTCCCCCCTCCTCTTCCTCCTTCGCTCCCTCCCCCGTCCCCTTCCTCCTTCGCTCCCTCACCCCCCCTCTTTCTCCATCGCTCCATCACCCCCTTCTCTCTGAGCTTCCTCCGTTCCTTTCCTCCTCCCCTTCCTCCTTTCCCCTTCGGATTGCCGTGGAAAGGATAAAAAGGCGTAAGCTGACGGTCTTAGTGCAGTGTACTTGCCTCGAATGATAATGATAATCTCAATAATGATAATGGTAGTAATGTCAGTGAT
>NC_061828.1:20834193-20836693 GCF_019202785.1 Penaeus chinensis | reverse complement strand
AATGTCCAGCCAGTCGCGAGCGTGACCTCCCGCGCCCTTGAAAATCACTGCAAGGGGCACGACGTAGAACGGCTCTGATTGGCTGAGGCTACACGCCCGTTAACCTGATTGGTCTATACGTAATTCGGGGGTATAACTTTTAGAAATAAAATCAAGGGGCATATAGTGCTAAAATGTAATGCAGAAAAATGTGGGAATAAAAAGCATCTTATAAAACATCTAGGAAAATAGATAAAAAACATTAATAGAGAGAAAAATAAAAACTATATACTAGAAAATAAAAATTAGTTAGCCATTTTAGGCAGTATTCGTAAACATTCATACAAGTAGATATGTTTATAAATTATAAGCCAGGTGGACCTCAGGGTACACTACAATAATAATAATGATGATAATAATAATAATAACAAAATAACAATAATAATAATAATGATAATAACAATAATAGTAATAATAACAACAATATTAATGATAATAATAACAACACCACCACCACCACCACCAACAACAACAATGATAATAATGATAATAATAATAATAATAATAATAATAATAATAATGATAATAATAATAATAATAATAATAATAATAATAATAATAATAATAATGATAATAATGATAATGATAATAATAATAATAACAGCAATAATGAAAATAATAATTAATCATTATGATGATGACAATAATAATGATAATGATAATAATGATAATAATGTAAAAATAATAATGATAATGATTATACTAATGATGATAGTAAAATACTAAAAATAATAATAATATTAATAATAATAATAATAATAATGATAGTAATAATAATAATAATAATGACAATAATGCTGATAATAACGATGTTGATGATAATAATAATATTATTATTATTATTATTATTATTACTATTATCATCATTGTTATTATCATCATTATTGTCATTATTGTTATCCTTATTATTGTTCTTATTAATATTATTGGAAAAAAATTATTATCATTATTATTATTATTATCATTGTTATCATTATTATTATTATTATTACTATTATCATTACTATTATTATTATCGTCATTATCATTATTCTTATTGTTATTATTATTATCATCATCATCCTCCTCATCATCATCATTATTGTTATGTTCTATCATTATCAGTGTTAGTATCATCATCATTATTATCATTATTATCTATTATTGGTATTATTATTATTGTTATTATTATTATTATTATTATTATTATTATTATTATTATTATTATTATTGTTGTTTTGTTGTTGTTGTTGTTATTATTATTATCATTATCATTCTTCTTATTATTATCATTTTCATTATTATTATTATTATTATCATCATCATTATTATTATTAATATTGTTATTATTATTATTATTGCAATCATTTGTATTATTATTATTATTATTGTTATTATTATTATTATTATTATTATTATTATTATTATTATTATTATTATTATTATTATTATCATTATTAGTGTCATCATCATCATCATTATTATTATTATTATTATTATTATTATTATTATTATTATTATTATTGTTATGTTTTATCATTATCAGTGTTAGTATTATTATTATTAGTAGTAGTATTATCATTTTCATTATCATTATCATCATCATCATCATCATCATCATCATCATCATCATCATCATTAAAATTATCATTATTATTGTTATTATTATTATTACTATTATTATTATTATTATTATTATTATTATTATTATTATTATTATTATGTTTTATCAGTATTACTGTTAGTAATATCATTATTATTATCATAAATGTTATTATTATTATCAATTTTATTGTTATTATCATCATTGATATTATCATTATCATCAGCTTTATCATCATTGTCATTATCATTATTAACAGTTCTGTCATTATTATTAATGATTTTTTTTACAATAATAATTATAGTGATGGCAATTATAATTGATAATGATGAAGATGAAGATAATGATAATGATATTACTACTACTGCTACTACTACTAATAACAAATATAATAATAATAATACAAAAAACTAATAGTAATACTGCTCATATAACAATAACAATAATGATGATAATAATAATAGTAATAATAATAATAAGATAATAATAATAATAATCATAAGATGATATTAATAACAATAATAATAGTAATGGTTATAGATAGATAGACAGATAAATAGATAACAGGAACGATAATGATAATAATGGTAATAGTGATGATGATGATAATAGAATTAATAAGTGGCTGAAGAATTGTAATTATGGTAATGACAATAAGATTTTTTTTTTCTTTTTCATTATCATTTTTGTAGTTTGCCATTAAAAGTAATTACAGTTGCCGGTGTTCTGTAATTTTTTAGATGTTATATATGCACAAATATACAGTACTTATATACAGTACTTGCCTATTACTCAATATTTCTGATTAAAATGTTTTTATTTTACTTTTTTTCAGCATCTTGCTCAGTAATATTTTATGAACTGTGAACGTCTAAGCAG
>NC_061828.1:20826693-20829193 GCF_019202785.1 Penaeus chinensis | reverse complement strand
ATTATTTGTATTATATTATCATTATTATTATTATTGTTATTTTTAGTATCATTATTCTTATTGTTATTATCATTATTATTATTACTATTATTTTTATTATTTGTATTATTATTATTATCCTTCCTATTACCATTATTGTTATTATTATTATCATTATTATTATCACTATTATTATCATTATTATTATTATATTACTATCATTATCAACATGATTATCATTATTATTATTATTATCATTATCATTATTAGCATAATTATTATCACGATGTTTATTATTAATATTGTTATTGTTATCACTATGATTATTATCATCATCATAATTATTATCAGTATTATCATCATTATTATTATCGTCATTATTGTTATTGTTATTAGTATTACTATTATTATCATTATTATTATTATCATTATTATTATTATCATTATTTTTATCATTTTTTTTATCATCATTATTATTATTATCATTATTATTGTTATTATTATTATTATTATTATTATTATTATTATTATTATTATTATTATTATTATTATTGTTATTATTTTTACCATTACCATTATTATCATTATTACTATTATTATAATTGTTATTACCGTTAGCATCATTATTATTGATGCCATTATTACAATTATCATAGGAAGTATTATTGTCATTACTATCGTTATTATTAATATTATTATCATATTTATTTTGTTATTATCAGTGTTACCATTATTATTATCATTATATTACTATCATTATTACTATCATTATCCTTACTAATACCATTATATTGTTATCATTATCATTTTTATCATCATTATTATCACTATTATTATTATTATTATTATTATTATTATTATTATTATTATTATTATAATCACTATTATTATTATTATCACTATTATTATTTTCATATTATTATTATTTTTATTATTGTTATTATTATTATTATTATTGTCACTGTTATCATTGATATATTTATCATCATTATTTGTATTATCATTATCATTATCATTATCATTGTTATTGTTATAATTATTTATATTAACATTATTATCATTGTTATGGCTGTTGATATTATTATTATCATTAGATCCAATATTATTGTTAATATTACGAATATTATCCTTATCATTAGTTTATAGTTATTATTGTCATTATTATTATTATTATTATTATTATTATTATTATTATCATCATCCTTTTTTTCAGTTAATACTATTATTATTATTATCATCATCATCATCGTCATTGTTATCATTATCATTATTATTATTATTATTATTATTATTATCAGAGTTATTATTATTATCATTATTATCAATATTATTATCATAATCATAGTTATCATTATTATCATTATTATTATTATTGTTATTATTATGATTAGTAGTAGTTGTATGATCATAATTATGTTATCATTATTTAATTCATTATGACTATTATTGATATAATTTTAGTTATTAATGTTATTGTATTATTATTATCAAAACCATCATTATCATTGTCATTATTATTATCATTATTATCATAATTATGATGATAATAATAATAATAACAATAATTATTATCATTATTATTGTTATTATTATTAATATTATTGTTATTATCATTACCATCAGTACTATTATTATTATCTTTATTATTCCTATTATCATTATTATTATTATTATTATTATTATTATTATTATTATCATTATATATTATTATTATTATTATTAGTATTAGTGTTAGTTTTATTGTTATTATTATTATTGTTATTATTATTTTTATTGTTTTTATTATTATTAATATTTTTATCATTATTATTATTATCATTATTATTATAGTAAGGACAATTATTATAATTATAATTATGATTATAATTATAGTGACAGTCGTTATTGATATAGCTATTATCATTATTATTAATGGCTATTAATATTAGTGTTATTATCATTATCATTATTATCATCAGTAGTATTAAAATTATCATTGTTATTCATATTGCTATTATTATTATTATCATTATTATTATTATCATTATAATTATTATTATTATTATCATTATTATTGTTATTATTGTTATTATCATTATTTTTATTATTATTATAATAATAATTATTATTATTGTCATTATTGTTATTGCTATTATTAATATTATTTTTCAATATTGATAAAAATTATCATGATGATAATTATGACATTAATAACAATGTTAATTATGATTAATGTAGCTATTATCATTATAACTGTTGCTATTATTATTATTATTATTATTATTATTATTATTATTATTATTATTATTATTATTATTATCATTATTATTATTATTATTATTATTATTATTATTATTATTATTATTATTATTATTATTATTATTATTATTATTATTATTATTATTATCATTATTATTATTATTATCAGTATCGTCATTATTATCATTATTAGTATTACTGCTATTTATATTACTATTGTTACCATTATTATTAATATCTTTATCATTATTACTACTATTATTATCAGTATTATTGTTACTGT
>NC_061828.1:20776693-20784193 GCF_019202785.1 Penaeus chinensis | reverse complement strand
ATTTATTATTTTATTATTATCATTATTATTATTATTATTAGTATTCATTGTTATCATCATCATTATTATTATTACTAGTATTCATTGTTATCATCATTATTATTAGTATATATTTTTATCATTTTTATTATTATTATTATCATTACCTTACTACTACTATTATTATTTCTATTAACATTATCATCATTATCATTAATATTATGATTATCATAATCGTTATCATTATTATTATTATCATTATCATTATTGTCTTCATCATTATTATCATCATTAACATTATGTTTAGCAGCAGTTATTGTAGCAGTAGTATTAGTCGTAATATAGGATATAATCTTGAATTGATATTATCATGATGTGTGCAATGGTATAAACTGCACAGAAACTAAATTACTCAACTATCCTCTTTTTCTTTCTCTGTCTCCGTTTCTCGTTACGTCTGATTCTTCCTCCTTCCTTCCCTCGCTCCCCTTCTCTCTGTATACATCTATTTATCTATTAATTACTTTCTCTTTTTATCTATTTCTCTTTCTCTCTCTCGGTTCTGTATCTCTCTCTCTCTCTCTCTCTCTCTCTCTCTCACTTTTCTCTCTTTTTCTCTCTCTTTCACCCCCTCTCTCTCCTCTCCCTTTCTTTTTCTCTCTCTTTCTCTTCCCAAACTCCATTTATCCCTCTCTCTCTTTCTCTTCCCAAACTCCCTTCATCCCTCTCTCTCTTTGAGCCCCTTTACCCATATTCTATTCTTGTCCTCGGATTGACTAAGGCTTGATAACATCCATCGAACACAAAGGGTGAAAGAGCAGGGCAACGTCGTAGTAATAGCAGAGGTAACGGAATCACGGCGGAGGGCAGTTTATATGCATAGACAACTTTTAAAAGAGTCAGCAACAGAGGCGAAAAATAAACAGCGAGAGAGCATTTCTATCAAACGGGGGAGGGGAGATTAATAATGGAAGAGGAGGACGAAGGAGAGGAGGAGGATAAAGAGGAAGAGGAGGACAAAACAGAAGAGGAGAAGGAAGATAAAAAGGAAGAGAAGGAGGAGGATAATACAGGAGAGTTAGAGGGTGAAGAGGATGGAGGACAGGAACGACAAAGAGGAAGAGGAAGAGGGGGAAGAGGGAGGAGGACAGGAACGAAAAGGAGGAAGAGGAAAAGGAAAGGAGGAGGAGGAGGAGGAGAAGGAGGAAAAAGAGTGGTTTGAGCGGTTAGAGAAGGAGAAATTGATAGTGATGCTGATACTGATAAGTTTATTTGGCTTAAACAAGGATATTTAAAAACAGCCAGGTTGGTGACCTCATTGGGGCCTCTGAGTACGTTTCTTAAACAATTTTACGATTGCGGACTTTTTTTTTTTTTTATAATGAAGCCATTAAACAGCAAGAACTAAAACAAGAAAACCAAGTGAACATGGAGTATAACTCACAGAAGTATATGTGCGCAGGAATACAGAGTCTGTCGGGAATATCAAAATAGTTGATGATGTGGAAGGATTCGATCGCAGTTCTTTGTTGATCTTCGAACTCCGGTATTTTTCTCGGATTTTGTTCACGGACACTTTGCGGTCTGAGGTACACTCAAATTCCAGAGAATATACGGAAAGTAAAATAAAATTCTAGACCATACAGACATACAAGGTTTACATTACGCAATGCTATGGCACATGTAGGTATTTTTTAAATCGGTGGACACTCTAAACACAAATGGGAACCTTTAGCCCGCCTACTTGAAGCCAGCAAGTACCCTTGACCTATATAGGCACAATTGGCACAGGTGGGTTTAATGTGGCATAAATAAGTACACATAACGGAGCTTTTTATACCTGGTACCGGTACATTACATTTATGGCAAAAGAAGGTACACTGCAAGGGTGGATACATGGATTACCATTTGAGTGCACGGACTGCTATTTGAGTGCACAGATTACCAATAGCATTAATAATACATCTAACAGTATAAAAGCTTTGTGTTTAATCGTTCCTCACACTCATTTGTCTTGGAGCCGTTTGTATGTATCTATGAAAAAAGGAAAGATGTTTGATAAGGATCTCTCTAAACCTCCGACATACATAGCCTTAGCTGATGGAAGCCAAGCATCGACGATGGTAAACGTGGGCGTTTTCCATGAAGCTATATTTGAATCAACCAGGGTATCGATGACGAAGTGGTGGAATCTATTGGTGAGGTGCCTTATGCCACGGCCCTCCGGGCGCTAATAGTGAGGCAAAGCATTCCCGTTAGGGTGACTTGGCTCTCTGCCTATTTTGGCGACATAGATTAGCGTCTGCTGGTCGCGTCTGAGAGTCGGAAGGGAGGTATTCCTGCCTCCACCTCAAGACGCTCGATCCGCGTGCATTACAGGGCTCCAAGACATTTTTGAACAACATCCAAACCTTTCAGATGTATGTATCAATTGTGTATGGCTCGCTGCCGAGCCATACACAATTGATCCATAAACTACTTTAGACCTAATCATGGCTTTATATATCATTAGCTATCAGCTCCCCATTTTTTCAAACAATGCACTTTAATATTTAAGTGCTCTTTGACATCTATTCTTTAAGTGACCAATGTGGTCTTTCCAATTTAGTCTATGGTCAAAAAGTAGACCATTAAATTTTGCGTCAGACAAAATCGGAATTAACTGAACTACTTGCTCACCTCTACCATCCACCTGCTGGGAACCACATAATGTATGATGAACATTAAAATCACCAAAAATTAATAGATTCAGTGGCAGACCATCCTGAAGAGCAAAAGGCTCATTATAAACTATCACATTGTCAGGTGTAAAGTAAACTGAACATATGGTCACAGAGGTGCTATTACATTTTACTTTGAATGCAACAAATTCCAAATTAGAATCAATAGTTACCTCAGTGAAAGGGAGGCTTTGGTTGCTGTACATGGTGACCCTGCCTCCACCTCTCGAGCCTTCCGACACAGATGGTAGTTTCTCTGCAAAAAAAAAAAAAAAACACCTCAGACATGAGATGGGTTAAATGTGTTTCTTGGGAAACTATAATATCGGGAGCATAAGACGAAGCTAACAATTTAAAGTCATTTACTTTGACAGTACCATTGTATATTGGTTAACATGAAGAATATGTATTATGAAGATTGGAAGTTTTTATTTCTTGTTCTGGGAGGGAGGCGTGTCCATTTATCAATGTCTTTATCGGTGCATCGTAATGAGGTGTATCTGAATTTTTGGCATCTATTACAGCATGTGTTTTTTTTTAAATAACATCACACTTGGACAAGTTCATATCCAATACTGACCTTGCATGGAATTTTAATGAGAGCAAAAATAAAGAAACAAAGTCCACTTTTCCGCCCAGTTTGGTCACACATTTCACAATCACTATGCTTTGGTCCTTCATATTCTCTAGAATTTCACTTTCTTTTATTGTCCTGAAATCCCTGTGAAAGGCTACTCCCTTAAAGGTATCTGAGGTGATGGGAATAGTTACTTTCACAAGAAGATTATGACTTTGAGTTTAAGATTATGATTAACTTCGGAATTAAACTGAACTTTAACCAGAAGACTACCAACTTGCAGTTTACAAAATCAAAACTGCCACCTTCTTGACCATGAAGGACCGTTTTAATGATAAATGGGTTAACATTCTGGAGTGATTGATTTTCGTTTGCACAGTGAGCATTCAGAAACCTTGCATTCTCTGGAGGGATGTTAGTTACTGGTTGCATTTGTCTGTCATTAGTTGGTGCTCTTTTATTGGTCGGATTGGTCATAGGCGGGTCGTGAGTCGTCCTCCCCCCTTGAGGAAGAAAGGTATCCAGGGTGTTGCACCAGGTCCGAACCCTGGGCCAAAGTTCATTGTCCATAAGGGACTGACAGCCCCTTAACTATTGTTTCCACCTAGGATGCAATGTTTTCGTTAATCTTCCTCATCTTGTCGAAACCTGGATGCCTTAGCACAAGCTAAGGGATCGGAGTTATATGTAAAGCACCTTACCACCGATCACGCCTAATGCAAGGATAGTGAATCAGTGCCCACCACTGAAGCAAATATGGGAGCTCTCAAGGATACTCCGATGCGCTCATGGAAGTCATACTAAAGTGAAAGATTTCAGTAAGCGAAGAAAGACGCCCCCAGAGTACTGGGCCTCACTACCCAAGGGTTGAAGCCAGCGAGGGCTACCCTGAGGTAGAAGAGTGCTGCTGGTCAGGGGTGGTGCCCCGACTACAACTACTGTTAGCCTCGTGTCACCTTTAGCAAATAAAGACACTAAATGTGCAGTAAATTGCTTTATGTTAAAGCTGATTAATTACTATATTTACATTAAATGATGCAGAAGCAATAAAAAATCAAAAAAATCCATCGGGATGTAAAATAGCATAGCAGCTGCAGCCTTGGTTCTTCCAAGGGCAAACAAGCAGTGCCCTGTCTTTGAGGAGTTAGTCCTTCTTTTCTATGGACTCCAAGAGGAGACTGGCATTTGGGGATGAGGGCGTGATCTGCGGGCCCAGTGAAATCACGACACTGGTAGCAATGGATGCAGCACGGATGGCAAAGGCGAATGCGACTAGTGGATGTGGCGCCCTTGACGGAGGTATAACAGGCCGCAGCGGATATGGCACTGATGGCGGCAGCGGACGTGACTCTCTTTGCGGCAACAGTACTGGTAGCAGTGAATGTGACACTATATATGGCAGTGGAAGTGGAACCTTTGGCAGCCAAAGACAGGAACCATTGGCTTCAGAGGATGTAGTAGCAGGTCAATCTCGAGATGCCTCCATGCCTCAGGACAATGGACCCGCTTGGCCTCGAGGATTCATGTTGAAGCGCCTGAAGATCTGGGTTAGCTTCACTTGGCTCTGTTGCCAGTTCTTGGTGCTGCTTCTGATCTTTTGTAGATTTTATTTACTGTAAACCATCGATTATAAGCCTCGTTGTCACTACGAGACATGTGATCCAGAGTGTCAAAGAGAGCCCCAGTATCGGCACGGATCAATCTGACATGGGAATGGCCCATGTTACAGGTGTGTGTAGTGCATTAAAACGCACAGTAGGTGGTTCAGCAAATGTAGCAGACGCGTGGCGCAATAATCTGCGACGCTAGGCCGTGAGATGAGGAGCCAGGAGCTGCGAGACTAGAGAGCAGCTGCATGTGTCGCTTGGACTTGAGGCTCGTTGGTTGGCAGCAGGAAGCGAAGCGGAACGTAGTGTGACATCGTGGTATGGTGTAATGCTGGTTACCCCTCGATAGCTTGGTAACGACGCCGTGGCGCCTGAACTCATAGTTCATGCTTGGAAAATTGTAGCTGATTCGAAGCGAGGTTGGAGAGTTGGTAGGATTTTCAGGCTGCTTCTACAGGCTAAGTCGGACCATCTACCCCCGGACGTATGCGCCAGTGAGTAAGCGGCCTACGCACCCGACTCGTTAAAATAGTAAGAGAAGGAGTAGGAAGAAGAAGGAGGGACAACAGGTGAGGAAGAAGATGGATGATGGTGAGGAGGAGAAAAAGGATGAGAAGAGGAGAAAGAGGAAGGAGAGAAGGAAGAAGAAGTGGAGGAATAGGAGGATGAAGAGGAGGAGAAGAAGGAAGAGGGGGAGGAAGAGGAGGAAAAAGATGAGGGGGAGAAGAAAGAGGAGGAGGAAGAAGATAGGAAGAGGAGAAGGAAGCGGAGAAGGGTGAGGTGGAGAAAGAGGAAAGGAGGAGGAAGAGCAGGAAGAGGAGAAATAGGAAGAACAAGAAGAGGATGAGGAAGAGGAGTAGGAAGAGGAGTAGGAAAAGGAGACAGAGTCGGAGGAGGAAGTGGTGGAGGAAGAAGAAGAGGATGAAGAAGAAGAAGAGGAGGAGGAGGAGGAGGAATAGGAGGAGGAGGAGGAGGGCGAGGAGGGCGAGGAGGAAGGAGAATGAGAAGCAGGAAGAGGAAGAAGAGGAGGAGGAAGAAGAGAAGGAAGAATAAGAGGAGGAAGAATAAGAGGAGGAGGAGGAGAAGGAATAGGAGGAGGAGGAGGAGGGCGAGGAGGGCGAGGAGGAAGAGGATGATGATGATGATGATGATGATGGTGATGATGATGATGATGAAGAGGAGGAAGACGAATAGGAGGAGTAGAAAAGGGAGGAGGAGGAGGAACAGGAGAAGGAGAAGGAGGAGGAACAGGAGAAGGAGAAGAAGGAGAAGGAGAAGAATGGTTAATGGGGGAAAAAGGAAGAAGGAGAATAAGAATGGAAGGCCTAGAGAAGAGGTCGAAGAAAGAGAGGATAAGAAAATAAAAGGTATACGGGGATAGAGCTCTGGAGTAGGTGAAGAAGCGAGAACAGTTCAAAGAAAGGCAGAAGAATTCGACTTGACGTTGAGCAAGAGAGAGAGCAACGCACGGGGAAGAATAGCAGTTAATATGTCGTGGCCACTACACATCTATACAGCATGGGGAAAGATCCACATAAAACTCAGGCAGCGTGGGGAGAGAGCGAGAGAGCTACGCCATGGGTTTCCGAGTAAATTCAGCGATCAAATGACTTAATAACCAATGTACGGCTGCTTTAGGGGGACACTCAGCGATTCCTCTTTCAAATGGTATTACACGTCCCCCTCTTTGTACATTGTGATTGCGTAATCAATCCCTTTGGCATTAACTATGTGGTTATAAGATATAGAAAGTGCACAGTTTAGCCACTCATGGAACTTGTGTACCTGTAGCTTGATTGTATGATTATGTAACTTACTATTAAGGAGACAGTACGGTTGGGACATGTAATTATTAGACATAGAAATGTAGACCAGAAAGTGAAGCAAATGAAAAAGAAACGAAAAGTGAAGCAGGAGAAGAATCCTCATCCCAGGTAACAGAAAATCCATAAATCACAATTAAGCAGAGAAAGGAATGAAGAGCCCTCCATTTTGCAGTAACACACACACACACACACGCAGACACACACACACACACACATATATATAGAGAGAAAGAGAGAACGAGGGGGATATGCAGATATACATATACACACGCAAAAAGCAACAAACAACAACAACATTGGTATATAGCTATCTATCTACCTACTCTATCTATCCATCCATCCATACATTCAACTATCTTAGTATCTATCTATCTATCTACATTTATTTATATATTCTCACTCTTTATTTATCAGGCATTCATTCCACTGTAAGTTATTTGGCAGTATCACTAGGGTTGCCAATTTGTTTCTAACAATAGTACCAAGTTAATGCAAAGTTACAGACCACGATACGTACCAAAACTCATGAAGTTCAAATGACTTGATTTATTTAGAATCACGTTACCCGTTCTTCCCGAGACGCTTCTGTAAGTTTTCCCTGCCTCAAGGTATCTTTACGCAGTTAGACCCTGTTTGTTGTATGTTGTCTGGTGTTTCTCTACACTGCTTCTCTACAAAACACCGATGAAAACTAAAGTAGGTTTATTGGACAGCAGCTCTAACAAAAATTAATGGGGTATTTTTCATGTTCCTCCCACCCACACACCAACCTCTGCCAGAGAGTATCGCTG
>NC_061828.1:20746693-20749193 GCF_019202785.1 Penaeus chinensis | reverse complement strand
TATTCTTGTTTTCCTTTCGTAACGTAGATTTATCTTAACTGTTCTAGAAACGGGCAAAAAGAAAAAGGAAATAAAAAAGAAAGGAAAAAAGGGAAATTCTCTTAACAAGAAGGCTCTGTAAGTTGGCGTAAATAGGTGCACTGGTAAGGAGAGAGAGAGAAAAAAAAAAACGAAAAAAAAAAAAAAACGCGAGAACTTTTACCAACTACTTTTCTGTCGTATGTGCGAGGTAGAAATTAAACATCGAAGTTTATTTTCTTCTCCTTTTTTCTCGCTGTATCTGTTTTTTTTTTTAAATTATTTTAAACACAACTATATTCACATAAACATATACATTCTTTCATGCGTATCATTATGAGGCAAAAATAAATGGATGCGGGAAAACGAAGAAGAAAGAGAACAGGGAACATTTCTGATAAAAATGGTCAGCGGAGATAGAAAGTATTAGCGAGATGGAATGGGAGGGAAGAAATACCATTAAGGAAGACAGAAGATGCATGTGTCGACACACCGGACATACATCACGTAGTCGCTACGATTCACCCGTTGATATATCATAAGTTATTAGTAATTCCCAAGTGTCCCCCATCCATATAACGGAGACGTCATCAGTTCAGTTAATATTATCGAAATGTCAAGAAGACATTCAATAAGGACATTAGTCAATTATTTCATCACTCAAACCGGATGTGTCGTGTTTACTGAAGAACTCATTTGAGATCCTCCCGTGAGGCAGCAAGAGGTACTTTTAACACGGGAGCTTTCTGGTGCTGAAAGAAATCGGGCATGTCGTCGATGAGAGAGGCTGTGGTACAGGCTGCGATTGCCTATCGATTTATCTATTCAAGGACGTATTTACTTATCTAATTATTTATCTATTTATCCATTGGAGTCTTCGGTTTTCATCAATATTACACACAAAGGCCTTGGCGGATCGCGATGACAGTTATGGCAGGGTCGATGAGAAGATGCTGGAATACATTAAAGTATATGAATAATGTATTATGATCTCCGATGGCTTCCTCAGGTCCAGGGTCATAATAAGAACATTTTGGCGGTCGTCCAGGTGTTAAATAGTTTAAAATAGTGATGGTCGTGAAGATTATGATGATGAGAATGATGATGATGATGATGACGATACTCTGCTACTACTACTGAAGAAAAAAATGATTATGATAATGGTAAAGATGGTTGCGATGCTGCTGCTGCTTCTGATGATGATGACGATGCTACTCTGCTACTACTACTGCCACAAGAAAAAAAAAATATTGAATAACACTTTCAAAATTAAGGACCATGTGACAATAACAAGAACGTTTGCTAATTGTATCAATTGACGTAATACATTTTAATTGTTTCTCCACTAAATTGCTAATGGCATTCAGCTAAGAGCACATTCAGATAGTGAAGTTAAATAACCTCTTTCGTCTCACTCTCTATTTCTCTCTCTCTCTCTCTCTCTCTCTCTCTCTCTCTCTCTCTCTCTCTCTCTCTCTCTCTCTCTCTCTCTCCCTTTCTCTTTCTCTCTCTCCCTTTCTCTTTCTCTCTCTCCCTTTCTCTTTCTCTCTCTCCCTTTCTCTTTCTCTCTCTCCCTTTCTCTTTCTCTCTCTCCCTTTCTCTTTCTCTCTCTCCCTTTCTCTTTTTCTCTCTCCCTTTCTCTTTCTCTCTCTCCCTTTCTCTTTCTCTCTCTCTTTCAACCCATTATTTATTTCAACTCATCATTTATTGATATATTCTAATAAGTATTACTACCATGGTAAAAACACAGTCAAATAAAAACATATGTTATCATGATACACTCAGTCATCATTTATCTATTAACCTATCAATAAACATATACACAGATAGGTATCTATATAGATGCACGCAAATGTACATCACTTCCGCTAACGCACGCGCGTTTGGTTATGTATACCATGTGTACCATTCATCAGTACAGTTTGTTCAATGGGTACTTGCACTACCTTGAGGGGGGGGGGGGGGTACACATATCAGGTCGAATATACTGCTGAATTCTTCCCAAAAAGCGGAACTTTATATGGGCGTGTAATTACATATTGCATTGCATAGATGGAAATTATTTGTTATATTCATCATTTTAAATATTCACAGCAGATCATTGTATGGCTAAATCCTATCAAGGAAAATGCATAGATATAGGAGAAAAGACATAGCAATGGATAAATTAATTCACAGCATCAACAATCTATTGATTATATACACCTTATTGTATAAACACGACTTGAAAGATGTTCTCCCTTTGATTTGATCGTGTGACAACCTTCTCCCTCAGTTATTTACAAACTCTCACATCCTCCCTCTAGAATGTAGATCTTGCGCCACTATTGGTAACGGTTATTCCTGCATCTTGTTCCTGAGTCACAGGCAATTCAGATTCAACGGGAAATTGCAATATATAACCCAGCGTTCGCGCCGGGTAAATTGGGTATTGCCTACATAGGAAACATCGCAAAACCTTGGCTACACATGTCTTTTGATG
>NC_061828.1:20736693-20741693 GCF_019202785.1 Penaeus chinensis | reverse complement strand
TGTAGCATCAACGTACAGCAATTGTGATATAATATTAGTGATATAATATGAAGGTCTTACTTCCTGAACCCTCTGACCACATATTTTTTTCCTAAACGTTCGCTCATCTCAGCACATGAATTCGCCCTCAAGACAAATAAATAAATAAATAAATAAATAAATAAATAAATAAATAAATAAATAAATAAATAAATAAATAAATAAATAAATAAATAAATATTTATTTATACACATTACCTTGGTTGCGTTTAATTTATGAAAGGATGATTCTGTTTTCCGCCCTAATGCTGATGCGGCTTTCTTCGTTCATCGTAAATTAAATCGAGGCGCTTTCCGCAGCCAAACGTTAAATAATATTCAAAATGTTAAACACCTTATGAAAATAACTGACGATTTATCTTCATGTTAGTCCCGTCTTCGTTTAATATTGTTTGATATTATCGATAAAATCTTAAAGCCGTGGGACTTTACCAACAGGAAGCTTAATGACAGAGATTTGACGGAGCGCGAGGACCAGTTTGCGCTTCTAAATGAATGTTGATCTTGTAGGTGAGTATGTAAGGGGAAATTATTTGTTTAATCACTTCAGCTAAGAATTTCCATCGGGTTTTGTAGAACACAAGGGTTCGTAAGTTCTCGGTATGGCATTTTTTGTATGTTTCTTTCTTTTCTTTCTTTCGTAATTAACTACTGTATATCCATTACACAAGATCACTGCTGACTCTGGTACTTTCACTTGGGGCTTCATAAGTAAATGGCAGGATGGGAGTACTTGTGATTTGAGTGAAATGTAGTTGATTACAGTATTATTGTAATTATCATTTTGATTTAAAATTAATTTAGAGGAAAAAAACAGTAATTGTAATCAATTTAACGATGGTGTAATTTATATTCTAACTTTAACTTAAAATGGAAGTGGGACTAATTACTGGTCGAGCTAGAAGAATGATGGCTTGCCTGCAATTGCAACACTTAGTCTCACTTGCAGTCGGGAGTCAGAGGCCGTCACTGTCGGTCACTGTTGCAAGAGGAGTAGTCGGTTGCATCTTCTGGGCTTGTTTTCAGTATTGCTAGAATTGATTTTACAGCAAACAGAGCTTAACTTTCCTTTCAGAGTTATTGTTTAAATAAGTGAAAAGACTGAATTTCAGAAAAAGTTCCAGCTTTTTAGGCATTCATTTCAATAAAATCATTTATATATGTGTGTACGTGTGCGTGTGCGTGTGCGTGTGCGTGTGCGTGTGTGTGTGTGTGCGTGTGCGTGTGTGTGTGTGTGTGCGTGTGTGTGCGTGTGCGTGTGCGTGCGTGCGTGTGTCTGTGTGTGTTGCTAGTAAATAAAGGACAACGCTAAAATGTACTAATACAGTGAGACTAATTTGTTTTCTGTTTCCGCTGGTAAATTGAGAACAATTTAATTCAAAGTAAATGGTTCTCTTAGCCTAAACGTTCATTTTGATATATGATAGTTGTAATTTAAGTGAATTTGTCTTGCAGTAATTATAATTGTAATGTAATCACCATTTCCAATTGTAATTATAAATATAATTGTCATTTCAATATTTCGAAAGTAATTGTTATTGTAATTATACGTATGTATTTAAGTTTAATTACTCCAACCTTGGTATGTGCGGGTAATGGCGTGCATTATTTATTAGTATTACTATCACTATCATCACTGTCACCATCTCAATCCCCAACCACATCCCAATCCCTATCCCCATCCCATCATCATCATCATCATCATCATCATTATTATTATCATCATCATCATCATCATCATCATCATCATCATCATCATCATCATCATCATCATCATCATCATCATCATCATCATCATCATCATCATCATCATCATCGTCATCGTCATCGTCATCGTCATCGTCATCGACATCATCACACTCTCTCATTGAAACACTTGAAACATTCTGAAACACTTATTTATTGCCAAAAAATAATTTAGTACAAAACAATATCACAACAAATGGTACATTTTTTTTACACACCAGCATGTACAATATATAAGCGAGCCTTTTTTGAAGCAGACATTTTTAGGCAAAAGATGTAAACACTATGAACATACTATTTACAAGAGGAAAAACAAAACAAAATTTAAACACAAACAGTAAGAGCAGAGCTTACAAGTTGTGAACCTAAGACGAGGACAAGGGTCATATGAGCAAACGTTTGTTTTGTAAGCAAACACCTGAATGACCTAAATCGGAGTATAAGTTTAATACAGTAGTCCATTTATGATCGGTTGAGTTGAGTCAGACAACTGAGTTAAGTCGAAGGTTCCCTCGTCGTAGCTGACCACGCTCCTGTACATACTTTCCTGCCAAACACCTTAAAAGAGAGAACAAAATATCTCGGTTCGGACGACAAAAGTAATCATAGATTGTCAAAGTGAAAGATATAAGTACATACTAGCTCAAATACCCAAGACATTAACACACAGGTGTTCCATTAAAATTGTTAGTATTCAACAATAGATGTTAAGAATTTGGTGTAGAAATAAGGGATTGACTATTGTATTACCTAGTTAAGATGCGTCTTTTGATTTTTTGTTTGAATATGTTTAATGATGGTGAGTCTTAAATCTGGGTAGCAATAGAGTTCCAGACAGTAGGGCTTAAGTGATCGACTGTCGGAACTTGATAAGACGAGGAAGGCGTAAGAGGTTTCGATGACGAGTACAATAATTATGGGTAGGTTAGGTACATTATTCTTATATTATTGTTCATATACATGATTATGGGTATAATGAATGTGCATATGTCTTCTAACGTCAAAATTTGAGTTTGTTTAAACAAGGGACGCGTGTGATCCAAGTGACCACTATTTGTGATAATCCTGATAATTCTTTTGAGTTTTAAGTATTAAGGGGTATTAAGTTTTAAGGGTATTAAGTGGGTTGGATATGTAGTGTAAGGTTGTGGGGTTAGGAGAGGGTAAATGTGGGCATGATAAATACACTTTAGAACATATTGGGGCATAAAATCTTTAATTTTATAAAGGAGGCCAATGAGTCTGGACATTTTATGGGTAAGGTTATGTATATGAATCTTAAATATCATAGATTCCTCAAAGGTAACGCCAAGGAACTTTATGCAACTTGTTGTAGATATTTCACTGTTATTTTATGTTTAGTTGAGGAGTCTGGTGGACTTTCTTGTTTGTAAATAGCATGAGATAAGTTTTGTCAGTATTTATAATGAGTCTGTTACACACACCACTGGTATAGCTGATAATGTTTTTGATTAGCAGTGTCAATAAACTGTTCTGGACATGGACCACTTAGGTGTGATGTCATATCATCAGCAAATATGACAGTAATTATTAGTAAATATGTCAGATATATCATTATGTAAATTAGGAAGAGGACTGGACCTAGGACACTGCCTTGAGGATCACCAAGAGTAATTGTATTAGAAGAGGAGCTTTCTCCTTTGAAAACTGTTGTCTGTGTTCTATCAGACATGTGGTCCTTGAACCATGAATGAATGGCACCACGAATGTCATAATGGCACAACTTATCTAAAAGAATTTTATGGTTGACTGTGTCAAAGGCTTTTGCAAAATCAAAAATGGACAGGAGGGTTTTTGACTATTGTCAAGAGCAGAGCAAATACTCGATGAAAATACATTGAGTGCTTGGAAGGTATTGTGTTCATGTCTGAAACCGAATTACGATGGGTTTAGAAGGTTTTTGGTTTCTAGATATCGCATAAAATGTTTCTTTATTAAGAGTTCGAATATTTTGGAAAACATAGCAAGATTAAATAATGGTCGATAGTTCTTTGGATTATCCTTTGTAGTTTTAAGAATTGGGGTAACTTTTGCTGCCTTTAGTTTTGCTGGAAACGCCCCAGTTGCAACAGACTGATTAAAAAGTTAGGACGGGAGTTGGGTAAATAATTCTGAGTTCCGGTTTGATGCAGAGACAGTAATTTCATTTGCGCCAGAAGTCTTATTTTTAGTGCACTTATAACATCTTTTGTGTTTTGAATATTTACAATTGGGAAGGTTATTTGTTAATCAATTAATGGGATTTCTATTTGAGAAATGTAGTTTACTATTAAGCTCAGGAGCCATATTACAAAAATAACTATTGAAGGCCTCAGCAATGTCACATGGTTTATTTAAAATATGATTACTGTATTGCAAGGTAGGTGTATTACTTTTTTGGAGATTATTGTTCTTGTTTTTTGCCAGATTTTCTTAATACTGTTTCTAAAGCTGCAGAAAAATTAACGACACTAGCTTGATTTAACTTCTCTGATAATTTGAATAAGATTATTGCGGTATTGTTTGTAGTAACGGTGTGTTATCAGTCCTAATTTGTGCATCTTAAAGAGGTTACATTTTTGTTTTCATTGAGTTCAGTATACACTTGTGACTAAAGGTTTTAACAGCCTCTTAGTAGATATATACTTGGTTTTTAAATGATAGCATTTATTATATAGTCTATTAACTTGTTTAGAAAGACATCAAAGTTATTATTAAAAATCGGTGAGCAAAGGAGATCGTTCCAATGTACTGATGCAAACTCTCTGGTAAGGAGAGTGTGGTTCGGAATGCTTTGTATCCTAAACCTAATGTTATATTTAACGAGAGAATCTACTTGTTGAACTATGTGTATAATGCCTTAATTAGAGGATGGTGTAAAGTTAGTCCAGATTTGATCTAACTGAGATGGTTGGCCAAGATCAGGACTGTCTTGAAATCTTGTAGGGCGGGATATATGAAGGAGGTAGTTTAAAGCCTGCATCGCATTCAAGAATCTGTTCGTGGGGGGATGGGCTATATGTTCCGGCAGATTGATATTAAAGTCATCAATGAGAATTGATTTGTTGCGTCTGAATGTGTCATTGGATAGTAATTGAGTTATAATAGATGTGAACTCATTTATATATTGGGTAAATGTTTGCTATGAGGCCTATAAATAATTGAAATTATATATGATGTATTAGATTGTTTAAGTCTGAAAGAAAGTAATCCAG
>NC_061828.1:20704193-20706693 GCF_019202785.1 Penaeus chinensis | reverse complement strand
ACGAATCCTGAAGGAAAGATCAAAACTCGCTCGGTATTTTCCCGCTCCACATACATGTATTATGCTAATCAGCGGGATCCAGCGAACTTCTGCCGTGGCATCTGGTGCTGTTGGTCCCGCTGTCGTATTATGGCAACGGCGGGAACGGCGTATCACAATGCGGAGGTATTCTGTATATCGTTATCTGGCGAAAACAAAATTTTGTTGTTGAGGACGTTAAGATGTATGTTCATTATATTTTCGAGAAATATAGGTTCTATGGTAAAAAGAAAAGGGGAAAATTATATCAACTAATCTGTAAAACAAACGATTACTGACGACCTTATTCACCGGTTGGAACCATCACTACCTCGCCCCCGCTGCCTCCCCTTCCCTTCCCATCCCCTCCTCCGAACCGAATGGGATTCGATTTCTTATATTCTATTTTTCTGTTCGATTATACTTTGAGTCTGACGATGCCTCTACTTACGATTTCCCCGCCAATCGTTCCAAGACGAAAAAGAGAGATGACTCTCCGTCCCTTTACTCCACGGCCAAAGCTACCCGAACATTATTGATGATTAATTGAAAACGAGAAATTCTCTTTGGATTATTATAAAAATGATGTAAGGAGTACACAGTCTCTGGCCGCGTTAGTCATGAGTAAAAGGTGAGTAAAAGGTGAGAACTACATTATTACTGCGGAAGATGAGGAACAGAGCGATACGATTTAAGACTGATGGAGTATTCTGTGGTGTTGACATTCAAAACAAACACGGGTGCGCAGAAGATGAAACGTCGTGCGGATTACGAAAGAAAGAAATTGCAGGTGCTGAAGTACACAAACACTAATATCATCTACATGTCATTATCTTTTTTCAAGACCTTATGATACGAAAATAGTGCCAAAGAAAGGAAACCAAGAGAGAAAGAAAACGTTTGTGGAATCATATACACAAAAGTTACAAAACATAAATCGATAAATTTTGTATTATTCACAGCAACACAGACAACGAATAGTGCAAACGTTTTCCTTTTATTCTACGCATGAAAAGAAGACAGAAAAGAGAGCAATTGAACACGTAACGCAATAAATCAATTTATTTCCGCCTACTTTCTTAGACCTTTTGTCATGCATTACGATCAACAATCAAGCGTCAGGTATTATCTTTGTGCAAATGCCTAAGTATATATATGTACAAGGTGCATTTAACAGTAATTGTGAGTTAATTCCCTATGAAATATACATGATGCTTTATGTACACGCATTGAGAAGAGAGACTTGTATGTCATTTTCACATTCACATGCGGTTCATGCGGACAGTCATGCACACAGTAGGAAAGTTCTCAGTGCTAACGACTTGACCATTAAAGTGCTGTTTGAGAAGAACGAGGACATCGGCTGAAACATGTAATGGTGAACAACTGTTGCCAGAAGTGCGAGAAGAAGATCTGGCAGTTGCTTTCAATGAAGTAATTAGTTAACAGTTAATTCTTAATGATAATGATAGTATTATACAAGTCTGCATTCATGATGTCAGAACGGAGAGTAAGAAGGCGAGGAAATAATCATGTTATTTGATAACTTTTTTGTTTTTTTATTGTTGTTAGACGGCACGGCAAAGGTTGTAGAAGAGTTAAGTGATATGAGCTTTATACTCTTTGGCAGATTTACAGTTGATTATGTTACACTTATACGACACAAAGACCAAAGACAAGTACAAGTCGGGAAACCCGTCCTCACGCACGCTTTCGAACACATCACGCACAGTTAGATCCATTCGTGTAACGATACAGTATTTATCAGCCGTGGTAAAACAAAATTCCTATAACGTCGAAATAAAAACACAGTGAACAGGCAGGTCGAGATAACAGATAAGCCCAAACAACCATGCGGCGTCTCCTGCGGGCTCAGTAACAGAAGACGCGCACGGTGATTGGTCCAAACCACAGACCATTGGCGACTTAAGACACGCCTCCTGATTGGTTGAAATCAGTCGACGGAGACACAAAGAGAAACAAATGTCGTCTGTAATTGGTCAAACAGACGTTCGGCCAAATACAATTCATCATAGTAAAAGGCGACTGAGATCAAGAGTAAAACTTAATTCATATCCCTTGTTACTCAAGAATATGTTGAAATTATAGCCTGAAGACCTTAGAAAAGAGCACCATAGTACATGTAAGAGAAACATGCACTTCAAAGGAAATAAATCATGTATATATATATGTATATATATGTATATATATATATAGACATACATATATATATGTATATATATGCATGTATATATGTATATACAAATAATTCTAAATACTTGCCGAATCTTTTATCCCTTTAACTTTTGAACTGTGGGATAAAAGAATAGAATCCCCCTGACAGCGAGCTTCGGCCCCGACCCAGCACACCTGTCCAATTCCAGGTGGTTCCCCTCAGTTTACCTTCTTTATTGATATGTCTGTCTTTTGTCCTACCTAGCCTTATTTCGGTCTCTAGCTCGAGTTGCGTTTGGAACGTGCT